>NW_024543707.1:0-40898 GCF_018167655.1 Microtus oregoni
ACGAGTACTGAGCACAAAGCACCCTGATTACTGAGCACCAAGCACCCCGAGCACTGAGCACCGAGCACCCCAAGCACTGAGCACCCAGCACCCCGAGCACTGAGCACCCAGCACCCTGAGTACTAAGCACCCAGCACCCTGAGTACTGAGCACCCAGCACCCTGAGTACTGAGCACCCAGCACCCTGAGTACTGAGCACCCAGCGTACTGAGCACCGAGCACCCAGAGCACTGAGCACCTAGCACCCTGAGTACTGAGCACCCAGCACCCTGAGCACTGAGCACCCAGCACCCTGAGTACTGAGCACCGAGCACCCTGAGTACTGAGCACCCAGCACCCTGAGTACTGAGCACCCAGCACCCTGAGTACTGAGCACCCAGCGTACTGAGCACCGAGCACCCAGCACCCTGAGTACTGAGCACCCAGCACACTGAGCACTGAGCACCCAGCACCCTGAGCACTGAGCACCCAGCACCCTGAGTACTGAGCACCCAGCACCCTGAGCACTGAGCACCCAGCACCCTGAGTACTGAGCACCCAGCACCCTGAGCACTGAGCACCCAGCACCCTGAGTACTGAGCACCCAGCACCCTGAGCACTGAGCAACCAGCACCCTGAGTACTGAGCACCCATCACAGCGAGCACTGAGCACCCAGCACCCTGAGAATGAGCACCCAGCACCCCGAGTACTGAGCACCGAGCACCCTGAGCACTGAGTACCCCAGCACCCTGAGTACTGAGCACCCAGCACCCTGAGCACTGAGCACCCAGCACACTGAGTACTGAGCACCCAGCACCCTGAGCACTGAGCACCCAGCACCCTGAGTACTGAGCATCCAGCACCCCGAGCACTGAGCACCCAGCACCCAGAGCACTGAGCACTGAGCACCCTGAGTACTTAGCACCGAGCACCCCGAGCACTGAGCACCCAGCACCCTGAGCACTGAGCACCCTGAGGACTGAGCACCCAGCACCCTGAGCACTGAGCACCCAGCACCCTGAGCACTGAGCACCCTGAGGACTGAGCACCCAGCACCCTGAGCACTGAGCACCCAGCACCCTGAGCACTGAGGACCGAGCACACTGAGTACTAAGCACCCTGCACCCTGAGTACTGAGCACCCAGCACCCTGAGCACTGAGCACCCAGCACGCTGAGTACTGAGCACTGAGCACCCTGAGTACTGAGCACCGAGCACCCTGAGCACTGAGCACCCAGCACCCTGAGTACTGAGCACCGAGCACCCTGAGCACTGAGCACCCAGCACCCTGAGTACTGAGCACTGAGCACCCTGAGCACTGAGCACCCAGCACCCTGAGTACTGAGCCACGGATCACCCTGAGTACTGAGCACCCAGCACTCTGAGCACTGAGCACCCAGCACCCCGAGCACTGAGCACCCAGCACCCCGAGCACTGAGCACCCAGCACCCCGAGCACTGAGCACCCAGCACCCTGAGTACTGAGCACTGAGCACCCTGAGTACTGAGCACCGAGCACCCTGAGTACTGAGCACCCAGCACCCCGAGCACTGAGCACCGAGCACCCTGAGTACTGAGCACCCAGCACCCTGAGCACTGAGCACCCAGCACCCCGAGCACTGAGCACTGAGCACCCTGAGTACTAAGCCCCCAGAACCCTGAGTACTGAGCACCCAGCACCCTGAGTACTGAGCACCCAGCACCCTGAGTACTGAGCACCCAGCGTACTGAGCACCGAGCACCCCGAGCACTGAGCACCTAGCACCCTGAGTACTGAGCACCCAGCACCCTGAGCACTGAGCACCCCGCATCCTGAGTACTAAGCACCGAGCACCCTGAGTACTGAGCACCCAGCACCCTGAGCACTGAACACACAGCACCATTAGTACTGAGCACCCCGAGCACTGAGCACCCAGTACCCTGAGTACTGAGCACCGAGCACCCCGAGAACTGAGCACCCAGCACCCTGAGCACTGAGCACCCAGCACCCCGAGCACTGAGCACCGAACACCCTGAGTACTGAGCACCCAGCACCCTGAGCACTGAGCACCCAGCACAACGAGTACTGAGCACAAAGCACCCTGATTACTGAGCACCAAGCACCCCGAGCACTGAGCACCGAGCACCCCCAAGCACTGAGCACCCAGCACCCTGAGCACTGAGCACCCAGCACCCTGAGTACTAAGCACCCAGCACCCTGAGTACTGAGCACCCAGCACCCTGAGTACTGAGCACCCAGCACCCTGAGTACTGAGCACCCAGCGTACTGAGCACCGAGCACCCAGAGCACTGAGCACCTAGCACCCTGAGTACTGAGCACCCAGCACCCTGAGCACTGAGCACCCAGCACCCTGAGTACTGAGCACCGAGCACCCTGAGTACTGAGCACCCAGCACCCTGAGTACTGAGCACCCAGCACCCTGAGTACTGAGCACCCAGCGTACTGAGCACCGAGCACCCAGCACCCTGAGTACTGAGCACCCAGCACCCTGAGCACTGAGCACCCAGCACCCTGAGCACTGAGCACCCAGCACCCTGAGTACTGAGCACCCAGCACCCTGAGCACTGAGCACCCAGCACCCTGAGTACTGAGCACCCAGCACCCTGAGCACTGAGCACCCAGCACCCTGAGTACTGAGCACCCAGCACCCTGAGCACTGAGCAACCAGCACCCTGAGTACTGAGCACCCATCACAGCGAGCACTGAGCACCCAGCACCCTGAGAATGAGCACCCAGCACCCCGAGTACTGAGCACCGAGCACCCTGAGCACTGAGTACCCAGCACCCTGAGTACTGAGCACCCAGCACCCTGAGCACTGAGCACCCAGCACACTGAGTACTGAGCACCCAGCACCCTGAGCACTGAGCACCCAGCACCCTGAGTACTGAGCATCCAGCACCCCGAGCACTGAGCACCCAGCACCCAGAGCACTGAGCACTGAGCACCCTGAGTACTGAGCACCGAGCACCCCGAGCACTGAGCACCCAGCACCCTGAGCACTGAGCACCCTGAGGACTGAGCACCCAGCACCCTGAGCACTGAGCACCCAGCACCCTGAGCACTGAGCACCCTGAGGACTGAGCACCCAGCACCCTGAGCACTGAGCACCCAGCACCCTGAGCACTGAGGACCGAGCACACTGAGTACTAAGCACCCTGCACCCTGAGTACTGAGCACCCAGCACCCTGAGCACTGAGCACCCAGCACGCTGAGTACTGAGCACTGAGCACCCTGAGTACTGAGCACCGAGCACCCTGAGCACTGAGCACCCAGCACCCTGAGTACTGAGCACCGAGCACCCTGAGCACTGAGCACCCAGCACCCTGAGTACTGAGCACTGAGCACCCTGAGCACTGAGCACCCAGCACCCTGAGTACTGAGCACGGATCACCCTGAGTACTGAGCACCCAGCACTCTGAGCACTGAGCACCCAGCACCCCGAGCACTGAGCACCCAGCACCCCGAGCACTGAGCACCCAGCACCCCGAGCACTGAGCACCCAGCACCCTGAGTACTGAGCACTGAGCACCCTGAGTACTGAGCACCGAGCACCCTGAGTACTGAGCACCCAGCACCCCGAGCACTGAGCACCGAGCACCCTGAGTACTGAGCACCCAGCACCCTGAGCACTGAGCACCCAGCACCCCGAGCACTGAGCACTGAGCACCCTGAGTACTAAGCCCCCAGAACCCTGAGTACTGAGCACCCAGCACCCTGAGTACTGAGCACCCAGCACCCTGAGTACTGAGCACCCAGCGTACTGAGCACCGAGCACCCCCGAGCACTGAGCACCTAGCACCCTGAGTACTGAGCACCCAGCACCCTGAGCACTGAGCACCCCGCATCCTGAGTACTAAGCACCGAGCACCCTGAGTACTGAGCACCCCAGCACCCTGAGCACTGAACACACAGCACCATTAGTACTGAGCACCCCGAGCACTGAGCACCCAGTACCCTGAGTACTGAGCACCGAGCACCCCGAGAACTGAGCACCCAGCACCCTGAGCACTGAGCACCCAGCACCCCGAGCACTGAGCACCGAACACCCTGAGTACTGAGCACCCAGCACCCTGAGCACTGAGCACCCAGCACAACGAGTACTGAGCACAAAGCACCCTGATTACTGAGCACCAAGCACCCCGAGCACTGAGCACCGAGCACCCCAAGCACTGAGCACCCAGCACCCCGAGCACTGAGCACCCAGCACCCTGAGTACTAAGCACCCAGCACCCTGAGTACTGAGCACCCAGCACCCTGAGTCCTGAGCACCCAGCACCCTGAGTACTGAGCACCCAGCGTACTGAGCACCGAGCACCCCGAGCACTGAGCACCTAGCACCCTGAGTACTGAGCACCCAGCACCCTGAGCACTGAGCACCCAGCACCCTGAGTACTGAGCACCGAGCACCCTGAGTACTGAGCACCCAGCACCCTGAGTACTGAGCACCCAGCACCCTGAGTACTGAGCACCCAGCGTACTGAGCACCGAGCACCCCGAGCACTGAGCACCTAGCACCCTGAGTACTGAGCACCCAGCACCCTGAGCACTGAGCACCCAGCACCCTGAGTACTGAGCACCGAGCACCCTGAGTACTGAGCACCCAGCACCCTGAGTACTGAGCACCCAGCACCCTGAGTACTGAGCACCCAGCGTACTGAGCACCGAGCACCCAGCACCCTGAGTACTGAGCACCCAGCACCCTGAGCACTGAGCACCCAGCACCCTGAGCACTGAGCACCCAGCACCCTGAGTACTGAGCACCCAGCACCCTGAGCACTGAGCACCCAGCACCCTGAGTACTGAGCACCCAGCACCCTGAGCACTGAGCACCCAGCACCCTGAGTACTGAGCACCCAGCACCCTGAGCACTGAGCAACCAGCACCCTGAGTACTGAGCACCCATCACAGCGAGCACTGAGCACCCAGCACCCTGAGAATGAGCACCCAGCACCCCGAGTACTGAGCACCGAGCACCCTGAGCACTGAGTACCGAGCACCCTGAGTACTGAGCAATGAGCACCCAGCACCCCGAGCACTGAGCACCCAGCACCCTGAGCCCTGAGCACCCAGCACCCGAGTACTGAGCACCCAGCACCCAGAGTATTGAGCACCCAGCTCCCTGAGTACTGAGCACCCAGCACCCCGAGTACTGAGCACTGAGTACCCTGAGTACTGAGCACACAGCACCCCGAGCACTGAGCACCCAGCACCCTGAGTACTGAGCACTGAGTACCCAGTACCCCCGAGCACTGAGACCCAGCACCCTGTGTACTGAGGACTGAGTACCCAGTACCCCGAGCACTGAGACCCAGCACCCTGAGCACTGAGCACACAGCACCCCGAGAACTGAGCACCCAGCACCCCTAGCACTGTGCACCCAGCACCCTGAGCACTGAGCACCGAGCACCCTGAGTACTGAGCACCCAGCACCCTGAGTACTGAGCACCCAGCACCCTGAGCACTGAGCACCCAGCACCCTGAGCACTGAGCATCCAGCACCCTGAGTACTGAGCACCCAGCACCCTGAGTACTGAACACCCAGCATACCGAGCACTGAGCACCCAGCACCCTGAGCACTGAGCACCGAGCACCCTGAGTACTGAGCACCCAGCACCCTGAGTACTGAGCACCCAGCACCCTGAGCACTGAGCACCCCAGCACCCTGAGCACTGAGCACCCAGCACCCTGAGTACTGAGCACCCAGCACCCTGAGTACTGAACACCCAGCACCCTGAGCACTGAGCACTGAGCACCCAGCACCCTGAGCACTGAGCACTGAGCACCCAGCACCCTGAGCACTGAGCACCCATCACCCCGAGCACTGAGCACCCAGCACCCTGAGCACCCAGCACCCTGAGCACTGAGCACCCTGAGCACTGAGCACTGAGCACCCAGCACCCTGATTACTGAGGACCCAGCACCCTGAGTACTGAACACCCAGCACCCTGAGCACTGAGCACTGAGCACCCAGCACCCTGAGCACTGAGCAGTGAGCACCCAGCATCCTGAGCACTGAGCACCCATCACCCCGAGCACTGAGCACCCAGCACCCTGAGCACCCAGCACCCTGAGCACTGAGCACCCTGAGCACTGAGCACTGAGCACCCAGCACCCTGATTACTGAGCACCCAACACTCTGAGCACTGAGCACCCAGCACGGTGAGTACTGAGCACTGAGCACCCAGCACCCTGAGTACTGAGCACCCAGCACCCCGAGCACTGAGCACCCAGCACCCTGTGTACTGAGCACCGAGCACCCCGAGCACTGAGCACCCAGCACCCTGAGTACTGAGCACCCAGCACCCCGAGAATGAGCACCCAGCACGCCGAGCACTGAGCACCCAGCACCCTGAGCACTGAGCACCCAGCACCCTGAGTACTGAGCACCCAGCACCCCAAGCACTGAGCACCCAGCACCCTGAGTACTGAGCACCCTGAGTACTGAGCTCCCAGCACCCTGAGTACTGAGCACCCTGCACCCCGAGCAATGAGCTCCCTGAGTACTGAGCACCGAGCACCCTGAGTACTGAGCACCCAGCACCCTGAGTACTGAGGACTGAGCACAAAGAGAACTGAGCACCCAGCACCCCGAGGACTGACCACCAAGCACCCTGAGTACTGAGCACCGAGCACCCCGAGCACTGAGCACCCAGCACCCTGAGCACTGAGCACCCAGCACCCTGAGCACTGAGCACCCAGTACCCTGAGCACTGAGCACCCAGCACCCCGAGCACTGAGCACCCAGCACCCTGAGCACCCAGCAGCCTGAGCACTGAGCACACTGAGCACTGAGCACTGAGCACAGAGCACCCTGAGTACTGAGCACCCAACACTCTGAGCACTGAGCACCCAGCACCCTGAGTACTGAGCACCGAGCACCCTGAGTACTGAGCACCCAGCACCCTGAGTACTGAGCACCCAGCGCCCTGAGTACTGAGCACCCAGCGTACTGAGCACCGAGCACCCAGCACCCTGAGTACTGAGCACTGAGCACCCAGAGAACTGAGCACCCAGCACCCAGAGGACTGAGCACCCAGCACCCTGTGCACTGAGCACTGAGCATCCAGCACCCCGAGCACTGAGCACCCTGAGCTCTTAGCACCCTGAGTACTGAGCACCCAGAACCCTGAGTACTGAGCACCCAGCACCCTGAGCACTGAGCACCCAGCACCCTGAGTACTGAGCACCGAGCACCCCGAGCACTGAGCACCCAGCACCCTGAGTACTGAGCCCCGAGCTCCCCGAGCACTGAGCACCCTGAGTACTGAGCACCCAGCACCCTGAGTACTGAGCACCGAGCACCCCGAGCACTGAGCACCCTGCACCCCGAGCACTGAGCACCCAGCACCCTGAGTACTGAGCACCCAGCACCCTGAGAATGAGTACCGTGAGCACTGAGTACCCAGCACCGTGAGTACTGAGCACCGAGCACCCTGAGCACTGAGCACCCAGCACCCTGAGTACTGAGCACCCAGCACCCTGAGTACTGAGCACCCAGCACCCCGAGCACTGAGCACCGAACACCCTGAGTACTGAGCACCCAGCACCCTGAGCAATGAGCACCCATCACCCCGAGCACTGAGCACCCAGCACCCTGAGCACCCAGCACCCTGAGCACTGAGCAGTGAGCACCCAGCATCCTGAGCACTGAGCACCCATCACCCCGAGCACTGAGCACCCAGCACCCTGAGCACCCAGCACCCTGAGCACTGAGCACCCTGAGCACTGAGCACTGAGCACCCAGCACCCTGATTACTGAGCACCCAACACTCTGAGCACTGAGCACCCAGCACGGTGAGTACTGAGCACTGAGCACCCAGCACCCTGAGTACTGAGCACCCAGCACCCCGAGCACTGAGCACCCAGCACCCTGTGTACTGAGCACCGAGCACCCCGAGCACTGAGCACCCAGCACCCTGAGTACTGAGCACCCAGCACCCCGAGAATGAGCACCCAGCACGCCGAGCACTGAGCACCCAGCACCCTGAGCACTGAGCACCCAGCACCCTGAGTACTGAGCACCCAGCACCCCAAGCACTGAGCACCCAGCACCCTGAGTACTGAGCACCCTGAGTACTGAGCTCCCAGCACCCTGAGTACTGAGCACCCTGCACCCCGAGCAATGAGCTCCCTGAGTACTGAGCACCGAGCACCCTGAGTACTGAGCACCCAGCACCCTGAGTACTGAGGACTGAGCACAAAGAGAACTGAGCACCCAGCACCCCGAGGACTGACCACCAAGCACCCTGAGTACTGAGCACCGAGCACCCCGAGCACTGAGCACCCAGCACCCTGAGCACTGAGCACCCAGCACCCTGAGCACTGAGCACCCAGTACCCTGAGCACTGAGCACCCAGCACCCCGAGCACTGAGCACCCAGCACCCTGAGCACCCAGCAGCCTGAGCACTGAGCACACTGAGCACTGAGCACTGAGCACAGAGCACCCTGAGTACTGAGCACCCAACACTCTGAGCACTGAGCACCCAGCACCCTGAGTACTGAGCACCGAGCACCCTGAGTACTGAGCACCCAGCACCCTGAGTACTGAGCACCCAGCGCCCTGAGTACTGAGCACCCAGCGTACTGAGCACCGAGCACCCAGCACCCTGAGTACTGAGCACTGAGCACCCAGAGAACTGAGCACCCAGCACCCAGAGGACAGAGCACCCAGCACCCTGTGCACTGAGCACTGAGCATCCAGCACCCCGAGCACTGAGCACCCTGAGCTCTTAGCACCCTGAGTACTGAGCACCCAGAACCCTGAGTACTGAGCACCCAGCACCCTGAGCACTGAGCACCCAGCACCCTGAGTACTGAGCACCGAGCACCCCGAGCACTGAGCACCCAGCACCCTGAGTACTGAGCCCCGAGCTCCCCGAGCACTGAGCACCCTGAGTACTGAGCACCCAGCACCCTGAGTACTGAGCACCGAGCACCCCGAGCACTGAGCACCCTGCACCCCGAGCACTGAGCACCCAGCACCCTGAGTACTGAGCACCCAGCACCCTGAGAATGAGTACCGTGAGCACTGAGTACCCAGCACCGTGAGTACTGAGCACCGAGCACCCTGAGCACTGAGCACCCAGCACCCTGAGTACTGAGCACCCAGCACCCTGAGTACTGAGCACCCAGCACCCCGAGCACTGAGCACCGAACACCCTGAGTACTGAGCACCCAGCACCCTGAGCACTGAGCACCCAGCACAACGAGTACTGAGCACAAAGCACCCTGATTACTGAGCACCAAGCACCCCGAGCACTGAGCACCGAGCACCCCAAGAACTGAGCACCCAGCACCCCGAGCACTGAGCACCCAGCACCCTGAGTACTAAGCACCCAGCACCCTGAGTACTGAGCACCCAGCACCCTGAGTACTGAGCACCCAGCACCCTGAGTACTGAGCACCCAGCGTACTGAGCACCGAGCACCCCGAGCACTGAGCACCTAGCACCCTGAGTACTGAGCACCCAGCACCCTGAGCACTGAGCACCCAGCACCCTGAGTACTGAGCACCGAGCACCCTGAGTACTGAGCACCCAGCACCCTGAGTACTGAGCACCCAGCACCCTGAGTACTGAGCACCCAGCGTACTGAGCACCGAGCACCCAGCACCCTGAGTACTGAGCACCCAGCACCCTGAGCACTGAGCACCCAGCACCCTGAGCACTGAGCACCCAGCACCCTGAGTACTGAGCACCCAGCACCCTGAGCACTGTGCACCCAGCACCCTGAGTACTGAGCACCCAGCACCCTGAGCACTGAGCACCCAGCACCCTGAGTACTGAGCACCCAGCACCCTGAGCACTGAGCAACCAGCACCCTGAGTACTGAGCACCCATCACAGCGAGCACTGAGCACCCAGCACCCTGAGAATGAGCACCCAGCACCCCGAGTACTGAGCACCGAGCACCCTGAGCACTGAGTACCCAGCACCCTGAGTACTGAGCACCCAGCACCCTGAGCACTGAGCACCCAGCACACTGAGTACTGAGCACCCAGCACCCTGAGCACTGAGCACCCAGCACCCTGAGTACTGAGCATCCAGCAAGCCGAGCACTGAGCACCCAGCACCCAGAGCACTGAGCACTGAGCACCCTGAGTACTGAGCACCGAGCACCCCGAGCACTGAGCACCCAGCACCCTGAGCACTGAGCACCCTGAGGACTGAGCACCCAGCACCCTGAGCACTGAGCACCCAGCACCCTGAGCACTGAGCACCCTGAGGACTGAGCACCCAGCACCCTGAGCACTGAGCACCCAGCACCCTGAGCACTGAGGACCGAGCACACTGAGAACTAAGCACCCTGCACCCTGAGTACTGAGCACCCAGCACCCTGAGCACTGAGCACCCAGCACGCTGAGTACTGAGCACTGAGCACCCTGAGTACTGAGCACCGAGCACCCTGAGCACTGAGCACCCAGCACCCTGAGTACTGAGCACCGAGCACACTGAGCACTGAGCACCCAGCACCCTGAGTACTGAGCACTGAGCACCCTGAGCACTGAGCACCCAGCACCCTGAGTACTGAGCACGGATCACCCTGAGTACTGAGCACCCAGCACTCTGAGCACTGAGCACCCAGCACCCCGAGCACTGAGCACCCAGCACCCCGAGCACTGAGCACCCAGCACCCCGAGCACTGAGCACCCAGCACCCTGAGTACTGAGCACTGAGCACCCTGAGTACTGAGCACCGAGCACCCTGAGTACTGAGCACCCAGCACCCCGAGCACTGAGCACCGAGCACCCTGAGTACTGAGCACCCAGCACCCTGAGCACTGAGCACCCAGCACCCCAAGCACTGAGCACTGAGCACCCTGAGTACTAAGCCCCCAGAACCCTGAGTACTGAGCACCCAGCACCCTGAGTACTGAGCACCCAGCACCCTGAGTACTGAGCACCCAGCGTACTGAGCACCGAGCACCCCGAGCACTGAGCACCTAGCACCCTGAGTACTGAGCACCCAGCACCCTGAGCACTGAGCACCCCGCATCCTGAGTACTAAGCACCGAGCACCCTGAGTACTGAGCACCCAGCACCCTGAGCACTGAACACACAGCACCATTAGTACTGAGCACCCCGAGCACTGAGCACCCAGTACCCTGAGTACTGAGCACCGAGCACCCCGAGAACTGAGCACCCAGCACCCTGAGCACTGAGCACCCAGCACCCCGAGCACTGAGCACTGAACACCCTGAGTACTGAGCACCCAGCACCCTGAGCACTGAGCACCCAGCACAACGAGTACTGAGCACAAAGCACCCTGATTACTGAGCACCAAGCACCCCGAGCACTGAGCACCGAGCACCCCAAGCACTGAGCACCCAGCACCCCGAGCACTGAGCACCCAGCACCCTGAGTACTAAGCACCCAGCACCCTGAGTACTGAGCACCCAGCACCCTGAGTACTGAGCACCCAGCACCCTGAGTACTGAGCACCCAGCGTACTGAGCACCGAGCACCCCGAGGACTGAGCACCTAGCACCCTGAGTACTGAGCACCCAGCACCCTGAGCACTGAGCACCCAGCACCCTGAGTACTGAGCACCGAGCACCCTGAGTACTGAGCACCCAGCACCCTGAGTACTGAGCACCCAGCACCCTGAGTACTGAGCACCCAGCGTACTGAGCACCGAGCACCCAGCACCCTGAGTACTGAGCACCCAGCACCCTGAGCACTGAGCACCCAGCACCCTGAGCACTGAGCACCCAGCACCCTGAGTACTGAGCACCCAGCACCCTGAGCACTGAGCACCCAGCACCCTGAGTACTGAGCACCCAGCCCCCTGAGCACTGAGCACCCAGCACCCTGAGTACTGAGCACCCAGCACCCTGAGCACTGAGCACCCAGCACACTGAGTACTGAGCACCCAGCACCCTGAGCACTGAGCACCCAGCACCCTGAGTACTGAGCATCCAGCACCCCGAGCACTGAGCACCCAGCACCCAGAGCACTGAGCACTGAGCACCCTGAGTACTGAGCACCGAGCACCCCGAGCACTGAGCACCCAGCACCCTGAGCACTGAGCACCCTGAGGACTGAGCACCCAGCACCCTGAGCACTGAGCACCCAGCACCCTGAGCACTGAGCACCCTGAGGACTGAGCACCCAGCACCCTGAGCACTGAGCACCCAGCACCCTGAGTACTGAGCAGCGATCACCTGAGCACTGAGCACCCAGCACCCCGAGCACTGAGCACCCAGCACCCTGAGCACTGAGCACCGAGCACCCTGAGTACTGAGCACTGAGCACCCTGAGCACTGAGGACCGAGCACACTGAGTACTAAGCACCCTGCACCCTGAGTACTGAGCACCCAGCACCCTGAGCACTGAGCACCCAGCACGCTGAGTACTGAGCACTGAGCACCCTGAGTACTGAGCACCGAGCACCCTGAGCACTGAGCACCCAGCACCCTGAGTACTGAGCACTGAGCACCCTGAGCACTGAGCACCCAGCACCCTGAGTACTGAGCACGGATCACCCTGAGTACTGAGCACCCAGCACTCTGAGCACTGAGCACCCAGCACCCCGAGCACTGAGCACCCAGCACGCCGAGCACTGAGCACCCAGCACCCCGAGCACTGAGCACCCAGCACCCTGAGTACTGAGCACTGAGCACCCTGAGTACTGAGCACCGAGCACCCTGAGTACTGAGCACCCAGCACCCTGAGCACTGAGCACCCAGCATCCTGAGTACTAAGCACCGAGCACCCTGAGTACTGAGCACCCAGCACCCTGAGCACTGAACACACAGCACCATTAGTACTGAGCACCCCGAGCACTGAGCACCCAGTACCCTGAGTACTGAGCACCGAGCACCCCGAGAACTGAGCACCCAGCACCCCGAGCACTGAGCACCCAGCACCCCCAGCACTGAGCATCCAGCACCCTGAGTACTGAGCACCCAGCACCCTGAGTACTGAGCAACCAACACCCCGAGCACTGAGCACCCAGCACCCTGAGCACTGAGCACCCAGCACCCTGAGCACTGAGCACCCAGCACCCCTACCCCTGAGCACCCAGCACCCTGAGTACTGAGCACTGAGCACCCAGCACCCCGAGCACTGAGCCCCCAGCACCTTGAGTACTGAGCACTGAGCACCTAGCACCCCGAGCACTGAGCACCCTGCACCCTGAGCCCTGAGCACCCATCACCCGAGAACTGAGCACCCAGCACCCAGAGTACTGAGCACCCAGCATCCTGAGTACTGAGCACCCAGCACCCTGAGTACTGAGCACCCAGCACCCTGAGTACTGAGCACCCAGCACCCTGAGCACTGAGCACCCAGCACCCCGAGCACTGAGGACCTAGCACCCTGAGCACTGAGCACCCAGCACCCTGAGTACTGAGCACCGAGCACCCTGAGTACTGAGCACCCAGCACCCTGAGTACTGAGCACCCAGCACCCTGAGTACTGAGCACCCAGCACCCTGAGCACTGATCACCCAGCACCCTGAGTACTGAGCACTGAGCACCCAGCACCCCGAGCACTGAGCACCCAGCACCCTGAGTACTGAGCAATGAGCACCCAGCACCCCGAGCACTGAGCACCCAGCACCCTGAGCCCTGAGCACCCAGCACCCGAGTACTGAGCACCCAGCACCCAGAGTACTGAGCACCCAGCTCCCTGAGTACTGAGCACCCAGCACCCCGAGTACTGAGCACTGAGTACCCTGAGTACTGAGCACACAGCATCCCGAGCACTGAGCACCCAGCACCCTGAGTACTGAGCACTGAGCACCCAGCACCCCGAGCACTGAGCACCCAGCACCCTGTGTACTGAGGACTGAGTACCCAGTACCCCGAGCACTGAGACCCAGCACCCTGAGCACTGAGCACCCAGCACCCCGAGAACTGAGCACCCAGCACCCCTAGCACTGTGCACCCAGCACCCTGAGCACTGAGCACCGAGCACCCTGAGTACTGAGCACCCAGCACCCTGAGTACTGAGCACCCAGCACCCTGAGCACTGAGCACCCAGCACCCTGAGCACTGAGCATCCAGCACCCTGAGTACTGAGCACCCAGCACCCTGAGTACTGAACACCCAGCATACCGAGCACTGAGCACCCAGCACCCTGAGCACTGAGCACCGAGCACCCTGAGTACTGAGCACCCAGCACCCTGAGTACTGAGCACCCAGCACCCTGAGCACTGAGCACCCAGCACCCTGAGCACTGAGCACCCAGCACCCTGAGTACTGAGCACCCAGCACCCTGAGTTCTGAACACCCAGCACCCTGAGCACTGAGCACTGAGCACCCAGCACCCTGAGCACTGAGCACTGAGCACCCAGCACCCTGAGCACTGAGCACCCATCACCCCGAGCACTGAGCACCCAGCACCCTGAGCACCCAGCACCCTGAGCACTGAGCACCCTGAGCACTGAGCACTGAGCACCCAGCACCCTGATTACTGAGCACCCAACACTCGGAGCACTGAGCACCCAGCACGGTGAGTACTGAGCACTGAGCACCCAGCACCCTGAGTACTGAGCACCCAGCACCCCGAGCACTGAGTACCCAGCACCCTGTGTACTGAGCACCGAGCACCCCGAGCACTGAGCACCCAGCACCCTGAGTACTGAGCACCCAGCACCCCGAGAATGAGCACCCAGCACGCCGAGCACTGAGCACCCAGCACCCTGAGCACTGAGCACCCAGCACCCTGAGTACTGAGCACCCAGCACCCCAAGCACTGAGCACCCAACACCCTGAGTACTGAGCACCCTGAGTACTGAGCACCCAGCACCCTGAGTACTGAGCACCCTGCACCCCGAGCACTGAGCTCCCTGAGTACTGAGCACCCAGCACCCTGAGTACTGAGCACCCAGCACCCTGAGTACTGAGCACTGAGCACAAAGAGAACTGAGCACCCAGCACCCCGAGGACTGACCACCCAGCACCCTGAGTACTGAGCACCGAGCAACCCGAGCACTGAGCACCCAGCCTCCTGAGCACTGAGCACCCAGCACCCTGAGCACTGAGCACCCAGCACCCTGAGCACTGAGCACCCAGCACCCCGAGCACTGAGCACCCAGCACCCTGAGCACCCAGCAGCCTGAGCACTGAGCACCCTGAGCACTGAGCACTGAGCACAGAGCACCCTGAGTACTGAGCACCCAACACTCTGAGCACTGAGCACAGAGCACGCTGAGTACTGAGCACTGAGCACCCAGCACCCTGAGTACTGAGCACCCAGCACCCCGAGCACTGAGCACCCAGCACCCTGTGTACTGAGCACCGAGCACCCCGAGCACAGAGCACCCAGCACCCTGAGTACTGAGCACCCAGCACCCGGAGAATGAGCACCCTGCACCCCGAGCACTGAGCACCCAGCACCCTGAGCACTGAGCACCCAGCACCCTGAGTACTGAGCACCCAGCACCCCGAGCACTGAGCACCCAGCACCCTGAGTACTGAGCACCCTGAGTACTGAGCACCCAGCACCCTGAGTACTGAGCACCCTGCACCCCGAGCACTGAGCTCCCTGAGTACTGAGCACCCGGCACCCTGAGTACTGAGCACCCAGCACCCTGAGCACTGAGCACCCAGCACCCTGAGCACTGAGCACCCAGCACCCTGAGTACTGAGCACCCAGCACCCTGAGCACTGAGCACCCAGCACCCTGAGTACTGAGCACCCAGCACCCTGAGCACTGAGCACCCAGCACCCTGAGTACTGAGCACCCAGCACCCTGAGCACTGAGCACCCAGCACACTGAGTACTGAGCACCCAGCACCCTGAGCACTGAGCACCCAGCACCCTGAGTACTGAGCATCCAGCACCCCGAGCACTGAGCACCCAGCACCCAGAGCACTGAGCACTGAGCACCCTGAGTACTGAGCACCGAGCACCCCGAGCACTGAGCACCCAGCACCCTGAGCACTGAGCACCCTGAGGACTGAGCACCCAGCACCCTGAGCACTGAGCACCCAGCACCCTGAGCACTGAGCACCCTGAGGACTGAGCACCCAGCACCCTGAGCACTGAGCACCCAGCACCCTGAGTACTGAGCAGCGATCACCTGAGCACTGAGCACCCAGCACCCCGAGCACTGAGCACCCAGCACCCTGAGCACTGAGCACCGAGCACCCTGAGTACTGAGCACTGAGCACCCTGAGCACTGAGCACCCTGCACCCTGAGTACTGAGCACCCAGCACCCTGAGCACTGAGGACCGAGCACACTGAGTACTAAGCACCCTGCACCCTGAGTACTGAGCACCCAGCACCCTGAGCACTGAGCACCGAGCACCCTGAGTACTGAGCACCGAGCACCCTGAGCACTGAGCACCCAGCACCCTGAGTACTGAGCACTGAGCACCCTGAGCACTGAGCACCCAGCACCCTGAGTACTGAGCACGGATCACCCTGAGTACTGAGCACCCAGCACTCTGAGCACTGAGCACCCAGCACCCCGAGCACTGAGCACCCAGCACCCCGAGCACTGAGCACCCAGCACCCCGAGCACTGAGCACCCAGCACCCTGAGTACTGAGCACTGAGCACCCTGAGTACTGAGCACCGAGCACCCTGAGTACTGAGCACCCAGCACCCTGAGTACTGAGCACCCAGCACCCTGAGTACTGAGCACCCAGCACCCTGAGCACTGAGCACCCAGCACCCCGAGCACTGAGCACCCAGCACCCTGAGCACTGATCACCCAGCACCCTGAGTACTCAGCACTGAGCACCCAGCACCCCGAGCACTGAGCACCCAGCACCCTGAGTACTGAGCAATGAGCACCCAGCACCCCGAGCACTGAGCACCCAGCACCCTGAGCCCTGAGCACCCAGCACCCGAGTACTGAGCACCCAGCACCCAGAGTACTGAGCACCCAGCTCCCTGAGTACTGAGCACCCAGCACCCCGAGTACTGAGCACTGAGTACCCTGAGTACTGAGCACACAGCATCCCGAGCACTGAGCACCCAGCACCCTGAGTACTGAGCACTGAGCACCCAGCACCCCGAGCACTGAGCACCCAGCACCCTGTGTACTGAGGACTGAGTACCCAGTACCCCGAGCACTGAGACCCAGCACCCTGAGCACTGAGCACCCAGCACCCCGAGAACTGAGCACCCAGCACCCCTAGCACTGTGCACCCAGCACCCTGAGCACTGAGCACCGAGCACCCTGAGTACTGAGCACCCAGCACCCTGAGTACTGAGCACCCAGCACCCTGAGCACTGAGCACCCAGCACCCTGAGCACTGAGCATCCAGCACCCTGAGTACTGAGCACCCAGCACACTGAGTACTGAACACCCAGCATACCGAGCACTGAGCACCCAGCACCCTGAGCACTGAGCACCGAGCACCCTGAGTACTGAGCACCCAGCACCCTGAGTACTGAGCACCCAGCACCCTGAGCACTGAGCACCCAGCACCCTGAGCACTGAGCACCCAGCACCCTGAGTACTGAGCACCCAGCACCCTGAGTTCTGAACACCCAGCACCCTGAGCACTGAGCACTGAGCACCCAGCACCCTGAGCACTGAGCACTGAGCACCCAGCACCCTGAGCACTGAGCACCCATCACCCCGAGCACTGAGCACCCAGCACCCTGAGCACCCAGCACCCTGAGCACTGAGCACCCTGAGCACTGAGCACTGAGCACCCAGCACCCTGATTACTGAGCACCCAACACTCTGAGCACTGAGCACCCAGCACGGTGAGTACTGAGCACTGAGCACCCAGCACCCTGAGTACTGAGCACCCAGCACCCCGAGCACTGAGTACCCAGCACCCTGTGTACTGAGCACCGAGCACCCCGAGCACTGAGCACCCAGCACCCTGAGTACTGAGCACCCAGCACCCCGAGAATGAGCACCCAGCACGCCGAGCACTGAGCACCCAGCACCCTGAGCACTGAGCACCCAGCACCCTGAGTACTGAGCACCCAGCACCCCAAGCACTGAGCACCCAACACCCTGAGTACTGAGCACCCTGAGTACTGAGCACCCAGCACCCTGAGTACTGAGCACCCTGCACCCCGAGCACTGAGCTCCCTGAGTACTGAGCACCCAGCACCCTGAGTACTGAGCACCCAGCACCCTGAGTACTGAGCACTGAGCACAAAGAGAACTGAGCACCCAGCACCCCGAGGACTGACCACCCAGCACCCTGAGTACTGAGCACCGAGCAACCCGAGCACTGAGCACCCAGCCTCCTGAGCACTGAGCACCCAGCACCCTGAGCACTGAGCACCCAGCACCCCGAGCACTGAGCACCCAGCACCCTGAGCACCCAGCAGCCTGAGCACTGAGCACCCTGAGCACTGAGCACTGAGCACAGAGCACCCTGAGTACTGAGCACCCAACACTCTGAGCACTGAGCACAGAGCACGCTGAGTACTGAGCACTGAGCACCCAGCACCCTGAGTACTGAGCACCCAGCACCCCGAGCACTGAGCACCCAGCACCCTGTGTACTGAGCACCGAGCACCCCGAGCACAGAGCACCCAGCACCCTGAGTACTGAGCACCCAGCACCCGGAGAATGAGCACCCTGCACCCCGAGCACTGAGCACCCAGCACCCTGAGCACTGAGCACCCAGCACCCTGAGTACTGAGCACCCAGCACCCCGAGCACTGAGCACCCAGCACCCTGAGTACTGAGCACCCTGAGTACTGAGCACCCAGCACCCTGAGTACTGAGCACCCTGCACCCCGAGCACTGAGCTCCCTGAGTACTGAGCACCCGGCACCCTGAGTACTGAGCACCCAGCACCCTGAGTACTGAGCACTGAGCACCCAGAGAACTGAGCACCCAGCACCCAGAGGACTGAGCACCCAGCACCCTGTTTACTGAGCACTGAATACCCAGCACCCAGAGCACTGAGCACCCAGCACCCTGAGAACTGAGCACCCTGAGTACTGAGAACCCAGCACCCTGAGCACTGAGCACCCAGCACCCCGAGCACTGAGCACCCAGCACCCAGAGCACTGAGCACTGAGCACCCTGAGTACTGAGCACCGAGCACCACGAGCACTGAGCACCCAGCACCCTGAGCACTGAGCACCCTGAGGACTGAGAACCCAGCACCCTGAGCACTGAGCACCCAGCACCCTGAGCACTGAGCACCCTGAGGACTGATTACCCAGCACCCTGAGCACTGAGCACCGAGCACCCTGAGTACTGAGCACCGATCACCTGAGCACTGAGCACCCAGCACCCCGAGCACTGAGCACCCAGCACCCCGAGCACTGAGCACCCAGCACCCTGAGCACTGAGCACCGAGCACCCTGAGTACTGAGCACTGAGCACCCTGAGCACTGAGCACCCTGCACCCTGAGTACTGAGCACCCAGCACCCTGACCACTGAGGACCGAGCACACTGAGTACTAAGCACCCTGCACCCTGAGTACTGAGCACCCAGCACCCTGAGCACTGAGCACCCAGCACGCTGAGTACTGAGCACTGAGCACCCTGAGTACTGAGCACCCAGCACTCTGAGCACTGAGCACCCAGCACCCCGAGCACTGAGCACCCAGCACCCCGAGCACTGAGCACCCAGCACCCCGAGCACTGAGCACCGAGCACCCTGAGTACTGAGCACCCAGCACCCTGAGCACTGAGCACCCAGCACTCCGAGCACTGAGCGCCGAGCACCCTGAGTACTAAGCACCCAGAACCCTGAGTACTGAGCACCCAGCACCCTGAGTACTGAGCACACAGCACCCTGAGTACTGAGCACCCAGCGTACTGAGCACCGAGCACCCCGAGCACTGAGCACCTAGCACCCTGAGTACTGAGCACCCAGCACCCTGAGCACTGAGCACCCAGCACCCTGAGTACTGAGCACCGAGCACCCTGAGTACTGAGCACCCAGCACCCTGAGTACTGAGCACCCAGCAAGCTGAGTACTGAGCACCCAGCGTACTGAGCACCGAGCACCCAGCACCCAGAGTACTGAGCACCCAGCACCCTGAGCACTGAGCACCCAGCACCCTGAGTACTGAGTACTGAGCACCCAGCGTACTGAGCACCGAGCACCCAGCACCCTGAGCACTGAGCTCCCAGCACCCTGAGCGCTGAGCACCCAGCACCCTGAGTACTGAGCACCGAGCACCCCGAGCACTGAGCACCCAGCACCCTGAGCACGGAGAACCCTGATTACTGAGCACTGAGCACCCTGAGTACTGACCACCCAGCACCCTGAGTACTGAGCACCCAGCACCCTGAGCAATGATCACCCTGAGTACTGAGCACCCAGCACCTTGAGCACCGAGCACCGAGCACCCCGAGCACTGAGCACCCAGCACCCAGAGCCCTGAGCACTGAGCACCCTGAGTACTGAGCACCGAGCACCACGAGCACTGAGCACCCAGCACCCTGAGCACTGAGCACCCTGAGGACTGAGAACCCAGCACCCTGAGCACTGAGCACCCAGCACCCTGAGCACTGAGCACCCTGAGGACTGATTACCCAGCACACTGAGCACTGAGCACCGAGCACCCTGAGTA
Source organism: Microtus oregoni (assembly GCF_018167655.1). Classification (NCBI taxonomy): domain Eukaryota; kingdom Metazoa; phylum Chordata; class Mammalia; order Rodentia; family Cricetidae; genus Microtus; species Microtus oregoni. Next base: position 20,443 of record NW_024543707.1, read on the forward strand.
CTGAGCACCGATCACCTGAGCACTGAGCACCCAGCACCCCGAGCACTGAGCACCCAGCACCCCGAGCACTGAGCACCCAGCACCCTGAGCACTGAGCACCGAGCACCCTGAGTACTGAGCACTGAGCACCCTGAGCACTGAGCACCCTGCACCCTGAGTACTGAGCACCCAGCACCCTGACCACTGAGGACCGAGCACACTGAGTACTAAGCACCCTGCACCCTGAGTACTGAGCACCCAGCACCCTGAGCACTGAGCACCCAGCACGCTGAGCAATGATCACCCTGAGTACTGAGCACCCAGCACCTTGAGCACCGAGCAGCGAGCACCCCGAGCACTGAGCACCCAGCACCCTGAGCACGGAGCACCCTGATTACTGAGCACTGAGCACCCTGAGTACTGACCACCCAGCACCCTGAGTACTGAGCACCCAGCACCCTGAGCAATGATCACCCTGATTACTGAGCACCCAACACTCTGAGCACTGAGCACCCAGCACGGTGAGTACTGAGCACTGAGCACCCAGCACCCTGAGTACTGAGCACCCAGCACCCTGAGTACTGAGCACTGAGCACCCAGCACCCCGAGCACTGAGCACTCAGCACCCTGAGTACTGAGCACCAAGCACCCCGAGCACTGAGCACCCAGCACCCCGAGCACTGAGCACCCAGCACCCTGAGTACTGAGCACTGAGCACCCAGCACCCCGAGCACTGAGCACTCAGCACCCTGTGTACTGAGCACTGATTACCCAGTACCCCCGAGCACTGAGACCCAGCACCCTGAGCACTGAGCACCCAGCACCCCGAGTACTGAGCACCCAGCACCCCGAGCACTGAGCACCCAGCACCCCGAGCACTGAGCACCCAGCACCCTGAGTACTGAGCACCCAGCACCCCGAGCACTGAGCACCCAGCACCCTGAGCACTGAGCACCCAGCACCCTGAGTACTGAGCACCCAGCACCCTGAGCACTGAGCACCGAGCACCCCGAACACTGTGCACCCAGCACCCTGAGAACTGAGCACCCAGCACCCTGAGTACTGAGCACCCAGCATCCTGAGCACTGAGCACCCAGCACTCTGAGCACTGAGCACCCAGCACCCTGAGTACTGAGCACCCAGCACCCTGAGTACTGAACACCCAGCACCCTGAGCACTGAGCACTGAGCACCCAGCACCCTGAGCACTGAGCACTGAGCACCCAGCACCCTGAGCACTGAGCGCCCAGCAACCCGAGCACTGAGCACCCAGCACCCTGAGTACTGAGCACCCTGAGTACTGAGCACCCAGCACCCCGAGCACTGAGCTCCCAGAGCACTGAGCACTGAGCAACAGCACCCTGAGTACTGAGCATCCAACACTCTGAGCACTGAGCACAGAGCACGCTGAGTACTGAGCACTGAGCACCCAGCACCCTGAGCACTGAGCACCCTGAGCACTGAGCACTGAGCACCCAGCACCCTGAGTACTGAGCATCCAACACTCTGAGCACTGAGCACAGAGCACGCTGAGTACTGAGCACTGAGCACCCAGCACCCCGAGCACTGAGCACCGAGCACCCCGAGCACTGAGCACCCAGCACCCTGAGCACTGAGCACCCTGAGGACTGAGCAACCAGCACCCTGAGTACTGAGCACCCAGCACCCTGAGTACTGAGCATCCAGCATCCTGAGTACTGAGCACCGATCACCCTGAGCACTGAGCACCCAGCACCCCGAGCACTGAGCACCCAGCACCCTGAGTACTGAGCACCCTGAGTACTGAGCACCCAGCACCCCGAGCACTGAGCACCCAGCACCCTGAGTACTGAGCACCCTGAGTACTGAGCACCCAGCACCCTGAGTACTGAGCACCCTGAGTACTGAGCACCCAGCACCCTGAGCACTGAGCACCCAGCACACTGAGTACTGAGCACCCAGCACACTGAGCATTGAGCACCCAGCACCCTGAGTACTGAGCACCGAGCACCCCGAGCACTGAGCACCCAGCACTCTGAGTACTGAGCACCCAGCACCCTGAGTAGTGAGCACCCAGCACCCCGAGTACTGAGCACCCAGCACCGTGAGTACTGACCACCCAGCACCCTGAGTACTGAGCACCCAGCACCCCGAGCACTAAGCACCCAGCACCCCGAGCACCGAGCACCCAGCACCCTGAGCAGTGAGCACCCAGCACCCTGAGCACTGAGCACCCAGCACCCTGAGTACTGAGCACTGAGCACCCAGAAACCTGAGCAATGAGCACCCAGCACCCTGGGTACTAAGCACCCAGCACCCTGAGTACTGAGCACCCAGCACCCTGAGTACTGAGCACCCAGCGTACTGAGCACCGAGCACCCCGAGCACTGAGCACCCAGCACCCTGAGTACTGAGCACCCAGCACCCTGAGTGCTGAGCACCGAGCACCCCGAGCACTGAGCACCCAGCACCCTGAGCACTGAGCACCGAGCACCCCGAACACTGTGCACCCAGCACCCTGAGAACTGAGCACCCAGAACCCTGAGTACTGAGCACCCAGCATCCTGAGCACTGAGCACCCAGCACCCTGAGCACTGAGCACCCAGCACCCTGAGTACTGAGCACCCAGCACCCTGAGTACTGAACACCCAGCACCCTGAGCACTGAGCACTGAGCACCCAGCACCCTGAGCACTGAGCACTGAGCACCCAGCACCCTGAGCACTGAGCACCCAGCACCCTGAGCACTGAGCACCCAGCACACTGAGCACCCAGCACCCTGAGCACTGAGCACCCTGAGCACTGAGCACTGAGCACCCAGCACCCTGAGTACTGAGCATCCAACACTCTGAGCACTGAGCACAGAGCACGCTGAGTACTGAGCACTGAGCACCCAGCACCCCGAGCACTGAGCACCGAGCACCCCGAGCACTGAGCACCCAGCACACTGAGCAATGAGCACCCTGAGGACTGAGCAACCAGCACCCTGAGTACTGAGCACACAGCACCCTGAGTACTGAGCAACCAGCACCCTGAGCACTGAGCACCCAGCACCCCGAGCACTGAGCACCCAGCACCCTGAGTACTGAGCACCCTGAGTACTGAGCACCCAGCACCCTGAGCACTGAGCACCCAGCACCCTGAGTACTGAGCACCCTGAGTACTGAGCACCCAGCACCCTGAGTACTGAGCACCCTGAGTACTGAGCACCCAGCACCCTGAGCACTGAGCACCCAGCACACTGAGTACTGAGCACCCAGCACCCTGAGCACTGAGCACCCAGCACCCTGAGTACTGAGCACCGAGCACCCCGAGCACTGAGCATTAAGCACTCTGAGTACTGAGCACCCAGCACCCTGAGTAGTGAGCACCCAGCACCCCGAGTACTGAGCCCCCAGCACCGTGAGTACTGACCACCCAGCACCCTGAGTACTGAGCACCCAGCACCCCGAGCACTAAGCACCCAGCACCCCGAGCACCGAGCACCCAGCACCCTGAGCAGTGAGCACCCAGCACCCTGAGCACTGAGCAGCCAGCACCCTGAGTACTGAGCACTGAGCACCCAGCACCCTGAGCACTGAGCACCCAGCACCCTGAGTACTAAGCACCCAGCACCCTGAGTACTGAGCACCCAGCACCCTGAGTACTGAGCACCCAGCGTACTGAGCACCGAGTACCCCGAGCACTGAGCACCCAGGACCCTGAGTACTGAGCACCCAACACCCCGAGCACTGAGCACCGAGCACCCTGAGTACTGAGCACCCAGCACCCTGAGTACTGAGCACACAGCGTACTGAGCACCGAGCACCCAGCACCCTGAGTACTGAGCACCCAGCACCCTGAGCACTGAGCACCCTGAGCACTGAGCACTGAGCACCCAGCACCCTGAGTACTGAGCATCCAACACTCTGAGCACTGAGCACAGAGCACGCTGAGTACTGAGCACTGAGCACCCAGCACCCCGAGCACTGAGCACCGAGCACCCCGAGCACTGAGCACCCAGCACCCTGAGCACTGAGCACCCTGAGGACTGAGCAACCAGCACCCTGAGTACTGAGCACCCAGCACCCTGAGTACTGAGCATCCAGCATCCTGAGTACTGAGCACCGATCACCCTGAGCACTGAGCACCCAGCACCCCGAGCACTGAGCACCCAGCACCCTGAGTACTGAGCACCCTGAGTACTGAGCACCCAGCACCCCGAGCACTGAGCACCCAGCACCCTGAGTACTGAGCACCCTGAGTACTGAGCACCCAGCACCCTGAGTACTGAGCACCCTGAGTACTGAGCACCCAGCACCCTGAGCACTGAGCACCCAGCACCCTGAGTACTGAGCACCCAGCGTACTGAGCACCGAGTACCCCGAGCACTGAGCACCCAGCACCCTGAGTACTGAGCACCCAGCACCCTGAGCACTGAGCACCGAGCACCCTGAGTACTGAGCACCCAGCACCCTGAGTACTGAGCACCCAGCGTACTGAGCACCGAGCACCCAGCACCCTGAGTACTGAGCACCCTGAGTACTGAGCACCCAGCACCCTGAGTACTGAGCACCCTGAGTACTGAGCACCCAGCACCCTGAGCACTGAGCACCCAGCACACTGAGTACTGAGCACCCAGCACACTGAGCATTGAGCACCCAGCACCCTGAGTACTGAGCACCGAGCACCCCGAGCACTGAGCACCCAGCACTCTGAGTACTGAGCACCCAGCACCCTGAGTAGTGAGCACCCAGCACCCCGAGTACTGAGCACCCAGCACCGTGAGTACTGACCACCCAGCACCCTGAGTACTGAGCACCCAGCACCCCGAGCACTAAGCACCCAGCACCCCGAGCACCGAGCACCCAGCACCCTGAGCAGTGAGCACCCAGCACCCTGAGCACTGAGCACCCAGCACCCTGAGTACTGAGCACTGAGCACCCAGCAACCTGAGCAATGAGCACCCAGCACCCTGGGTACTAAGCACCCAGCACCCTGAGTACTGAGCACCCAGCACCCTGAGTACTGAGCACCCAGCGTACTGAGCACCGAGCACCCCGAGCACTGAGCACCCAGCACCCTGAGTACTGAGCACCCAGCACCCTGAGTGCTGAGCACCGAGCACCCCGAGCACTGAGCACCCAGCACCCTGAGCACTGAGCACCGAGCACCCCGAACACTGTGCACCCAGCACCCTGAGAACTGAGCACCCAGAACCCTGAGTACTGAGCACCCAACATCCTGAGCACTGAGCACCCAGCACCCTGAGCACTGAGCACCCAGCACCCTGAGTACTGAGCACCCAGCACCCTGAGTACTGAACACCCAGCACCCTGAGCACTGAGCACTGAGCACCCAGCACCCTGAGCACTGAGCACTGAGCACCCAGCACCCTGAGCACTGAGCACCCAGCACCCTGAGCACTGAGCACCCAGCACACTGAGCACCCAGCACCCTGAGCACTGAGCACCCTGAGCACTGAGCACTGAGCACCCAGCACCCTGAGTACTGAGCATCCAACACTCTGAGCACTGAGCACAGAGCACGCTGAGTACTGAGCACTGAGCACCCAGCACCCCGAGCACTGAGCACCGAGCACCCCGAGCACTGAGCACCCAGCACACTGAGCACTGAGCACCCTGAGGACTGAGCAACCAGCACCCTGAGTACTGAGCACACAGCACCCTGAGTACTGAGCAACCAGCACCCTGAGCACTGAGCACCCAGCACCCCGAGCACTGAGCACCCAGCACCCTGAGTACTGAGCACCCTGAGTACTGAGCACCCAGCACCCTGAGCACTGAGCACCCAGCACCCTGAGTACTGAGCACCCTGAGTACTGAGCACCCAGCACCCTGAGTACTGAGCACCCTGAGTACTGAGCACCCAGCACCCTGAGCACTGAGCACCCAGCACACTGAGTACTGAGCACCCAGCACCCTGAGCACTGAGCACCCAGCACCCTGAGTACTGAGCACCGAGCACCCCGAGCACTGAGCATCCAGCACTCTGAGTACTGAGCACCCAGCACCCTGAGTAGTGAGCACCCAGCACCCCGAGTACTGAGCCCCCAGCACCGTGAGTACTGAGCACTGAGCATCCAGCACCCCGAGCACTGAGCACCCTGAGCTCTTAGCACCCTGAGTACTGAGCACCCAGCACCCTGAGTACTGAGCACGCAGCACCCTGAGCACTGAGCACCCAGCACCCCGAGCACTGAGCACCCAGCACCCTGAGCACTGAGCACCCAGCACCCAGAGCACTGAGCACCCAGCACCCTGAGCACTGAGCACCCAGCACCCTGAGTACTGAGCACCGAGCACCCCGAGAACTGAGCACCCAGCACCCCGAGCACTGAGCACTGAGCACCCTGAGCACTGAGCACCCAGCACCCCGAGTACTGAGCACTGAGCACCCTGAGTACTGAGCACCCAGCACCCCGAGTACTGAGCACTGAGCACCATGAGTCCTGAGCTCCCAGCACCCTGAGCACTGAGCACTGAGAACCCTGAGTACTGAGCACCGAGCACCCCGAGCACTGAGCACCCAGCACCCTGAGTACTGAGCACCGAGCTCCCCGAGCACTGATCACCCTGAATACTGAGCACCCAGCACCCTGAGTACTGAGCACCGAGCACCCCGAGCACTGAGCACCCAGCACCCTGAGTACTGAGCACCGAGCACCCCGAGCACTGAGCACCCAGCACCCCGAGCACTGAGCACCCAGCACCCTGAGTACTGAGCACCCAGCACCCCGAGAATGAGCACCCTGAGCACTGAGTACCCAGCACCATGAGTACTGAGCACCCAGCACCCTGAGTACTGAGCACCCAGCACCCTGAGCACTGAGCACCCAGCAACCTGAGTACTGAGCACCCAGCACACTGAGCACTGAGCACCCAGCACCCCGAGCACTGAGCACCCAGCACCGCGAGCACTGAGCACTGAGCACCCTGAGCACTGAGCACCCAGCACCCCGAGTACTGAGCACTGAGCACCCTGAGTACTGAGCACCCAGCACCCCGAGTACTGAGCACTGAGCACCCTGAGTAATGAGCACCCAGCACCCTGAGCACTGAGCACTGAGAACCCTGAGTACTGAGCACCGAGCACCCCGAGCACTGAGCACCCAGCACCCCGAGCACTGAGCACCCAGCACCCTGAGTACTGAGCACTGAGCACCCAGCACCCCGAGCACTGAGCACTCAGCACCCTGTGTACTGAGCACTGAGTACCCAGTACCCCGAGCACTGAGCACCCAGCACCCTGAGCACTGAGCACCCAGCACCCTGAGTACTGAGCACTGAGCACCATGAGTACTGAGCACTGAGCACCCTGAGCACTGAGCACCCAGCTCCCCGAGCACTGAGCACCCAGCACCCTGAGTACTGAGCACACAGCACCCTGAGTACTGAGCACTCAGCACCCTGAGTACTGAGCACCGAGCACCCCGAGCACTGAGCACCCAGCACCCTGAGCACTGAGCACCCTGAGGACTGAGCAACCAGCACCCTGAGTACTCAGCACCCAGCACCCTGAGTACTGAGCACCCAGCATCCTGAGTACTGAGCACCGATCACCCTGAGCACTGAGCACCCAGCACCCCGAGCACTGAGCACCCTGAGTACTGAGCACCCAGCACCCTGAGTACTGAGCACCGAGCTCCCCGAGCACTGAGCACCCTGAGTACTGAGCACACAACACCCCGATCACTGAGCACCCAGCACCCTGAGCACTGAGCACCCAGCACCCTGAGCACTGAGCACCCAGCACCCTGAGTACTGAGCACCCAGCACGCTGAGTACTGAGCACCCAGCACCCCGAGCACTGAGCACACAGCACCCTGAGTACTGAGCACTGAGCACCCAGCACCCCGAGCACTGAGCACCCAGCACCCTGTGTACTGAGCACCGAGCACCCCGAGCACTGAGCACCCAGGACCCCGAGCACTGAGCAAACTGAGCTCTTAGCACCCTGAGTACTGAGCACCCAGCACCCTGAGTACTGAGCACCCAGCACCCTGAGCACTGAGCACCCAGCACCCTGAGTACTGAGCACCCAGCACCCTTAGTACTGAGAACCGAGCACCCCGAGCACTGAGCACCAAGCACCCTGAGCACTGAGCACCCAGCACCCCGAGCATTGAGCACCCAGCACCCTGAGCACTGAGCACCCAGCACCCCGAGTACTGAGCACCGAGCACCCCGAGAACTGAGCACCCAGCACCCCAAGCACTGAGCACTGAGCACCCTGAGCACTGAGCACCCAGCACCCCGAGTACTGAGCACTGAGCACCCTGAGTACTGAGCACCCAGCACCCCGAGAACTGAGCACTGATCACCATGAGTACTGAGCATCCAGCACCCTGAGCACTGAGCACTGAGAACCCTGAGTACTGAGCACGGAGCACCCCGAGCACTGAACACCCAGCACCCTGAGTACTGAGCACCGAGCTCCCCGAGCACTGAGCACCCTGAGTACTGAGCACCCAGCACCCTGAGTACTGAGCACCGAGCACCCCGAGCACTGAGCACCCAGCACCCCGAGCACTGAGCACCCAGCACCCTGAGTACTGAGCACCCAGCACCCCGAGAATGAGCACCCTGAGCACTGAGTACCCAGCACCATGAGTACTGAGCACCCAGCACCCTGAGTATTGAGCACAAAGCACCCTGAGCACTGAGCACCCAGCAACCTGAGTACTGAGCACCCAGCACTCTGAGCACTGAGCACCCAGCACCCCGAGCACTGAGCACCCAGCACCCCGAGCACTGAGCACTGAGCACCCTGAGCACTGAGCACCCAGCACCCCGAGTACTGAGCACTGAGCACCCTGAGTACTGAGCACCCAGCACCCCGAGTACTGAGCACTGAGCACCCTGAGTACTGAGCACCCAGCACCCTGAGCACTGAGCACTGAGAACCCTGAGTACTGAGCACTGAGCACCCCGAGCACTGAGCACCCAGCACCCCGAGCACTGAGCACCCAGCACCCTGAGTACTGAGCACCCAGCACCCCAAACACTGAGCACCGAGCACCCTGAGAACTGAGCACCGAGCACCCTGAGTACTGAGCACCCAGCACCATGAGTACTGAGCAACGAGCACCCAGAGTACTGAGCAACCTGAGTACTGAGCACCCAGCACCCCGAGAATGAGCACCCAGCACCATGAGTACTGAGCACCGAGCACCCTGAGCACTGAGCACCCAGCACCCTGAGCACTGAGCACGGAGCACCCCGAGGACTGAGCACCCAGCACCTTGAGCACTGAGCACCCAGCACCTTGAGTACTGAGCACCGAGCACCCCGAGCCCTGAGCACCCAGCACCCTAAGTAATGAGCACCCAGCACCCTGAGCACTGAGCACCCAGCGCCCCGAGCACTGAGCACCCAGCACCCTGAGTACTGAGCACCCAGCACCCTGAGTACTGAGCACCCAGCACCCCGAGCACTGAGCACCCAGCACCCTGAGCACTGAGCACCCAGCATCCTGAGTACTGAGCCCCCAGCACCCCGAGCACTGAGCACCAAGCACCCTGAGTAATGAGCACCCAGCACCCTGAGTACTGAGCACTGAGCACCCTGAGTACTGAGCACCGAGCTCCCCGAGCACTGATCACCCTGAATACTGAGCACCCAGCACCCTGAGTACTGAGCACCGAGCACCCCGAGCACTGAGCACCCAGCACCCTGAGTACTGAGCACCGAGCACCCCGAGCACTGAGCACCCAGCACCCCGAGCACTGAGCACCCAGCACCCTGAGTACTGAGCACCCAGCACCCCGAGAATGAGCACCCTGAGCACTGAGTACCCAGCACCATGAGTACTGAGCACCCAGCACCCTGAGTACTGAGCACCCAGCACCCTGAGCACTGAGCACCCAGCAACCTGAGTACTGAGCACCCAGCACACTGAGCACTGAGCACCCAGCACCCCGAGCACTGAGCACCCAGCACCGCGAGCACTGAGCACTGAGCACCCTGAGCACTGAGCACCCAGCACCCCGAGTACTGAGCACTGAGCACCCTGAGTACTGAGCACCCAGCACCTCGAGTACTGAGCACTGTGCACCCTGAGTAATGAGCACCCAGCACCCTGAGCACTGAGCACTGAGAACCCTGAGTACTGAGCACCGAGCACCCCGAGCACTGAGCACCCAGCACCCCGAGCACTGAGCACCCAGCACCCTGAGTACTGAGCACTGAGCACCCAGCACCCCGAGCACTGAGCACTCAGCACCCTGTGTACTGAGCACTGAGTACCCAGTACCCCGAGCACTGAGCACCCAGCACCCTGAGCACTGAGCACCCAGCACCCTGAGTACTGAGCACTGAGCACCCTGAGTACTGAGCACTGAGCACCCTGAGCACTGATCACCCAGCTCCCCGAGCACTGAGCACCCAGCACCCTGAGTACTGAGCACACAGCACCCTGAGTACTGAGCACTCAGCACCCTGAGTACTGAGCACCGAGCACCCCGAGCACTGAGCACCCAGCACCCTGAGCACTGAGCACCCTGAGGACTGAGCAACCAGCACCCTGAGTACTCAGCACCCAGCACCCTGAGTACTGAGCACCCAGCATCCTGAGTACTGAGCACCGATCACCCTGAGCACTGAGCACCCAGCACCCCGAGCACTGAGCACCCTGAGTACTGAGCACCCAGCACCCTGAGTACTGAGCACCGAGCTCCCCGAGCACTGAGCACCCTGAGTACTGAGCACACAACACCCCGATCACTGAGCACCCAGCACCCTGAGCACTGAGCACCCAGCACCATGAGCACTGAGCACCCAGCACCCTGAGTACTGAGCACCCAGCACGCTGAGTACTGAGCACCCAGCACCCCGAGCACTGAGCACACAGCACCCTGAGTACTGAGCACTGAGCACCCAGCACCCCGAGCACTGAGCACCCAGCACCCTGTGTACTGAGCACCGAGCACCCCGAGCACTGAGCACCCAGGACCCCGAGCACTGAGCAAACTGAGCTCTTAGCACCCTGAGTACTGAGCACCCAGCACCCTGAGTACTGAGCACCCAGCACCCTGAGCACTGAGCACCCAGCACCCTGAGTACTGAGCACCCAGCACCCTTAGTACTGAGAACCGAGCACCCCGAGCACTGAGCACCAAGCACCCTGAGCACTGAGCACCCAGCACCCCGAGCATTGAGCACCCAGCACCCTGAGCACTGAGCACCCAGCACCCCGAGTACTGAGCACCAAGCACCCCGAGATCTGAGCACCCAGCACCCCAAGCACTGAGCACTGAGCACCCTGAGCACTGAGCACCCAGCACCCCGAGTACTGAGCACTGAGCACCCTGAGTACTGAGCACCCAGCACCCCGAGAACTGAGCACTGATCACCATGAGTACTGAGCATCCAGCACCCTGAGCACTGAGCACTGAGAACCCTGAGTACTGAGCACGGAGCACCCCGAGCACTGAACACCCAGCACCCTGAGTACTGAGCACCGAGCTCCCCGAGCACTGAGCACCCTGAGTACTGAGCACCCAGCACCCTGAGTACTGAGCACCGAGCACCCCGAGCACTGAGCACCCAGCACCCCGAGCACTGAGCACCCAGCACCCTGAGTACTGAGCACCCAGCACCACGAGAATGAGCACCCTGAGCACTGAGTACCCAGCACCATGAGTACTGAGCACCCAGCACCCTGAGTACTGAGCACAAAGCACCCTGAGCACTGAGCACCCAGCAACCTGAGTACTGAGCACCCAGCACTCTGAGCACTGAGCACCCAGCACCCCGAGCACTGAGCACCCAGCACCCCGAGCACTGAGCACTGAGCACCCTGAGCACTGAGCACCCAGCACCCCGAGTACTGAGCACTGAGCACCCTGAGTACTGAGCACCCAGCACCCCGAGTACTGAGCACTGAGCACCCTGAGTACTGAGCACCCAGCACCCTGAGCACTGAGCACTGAGAACCCTGAGTACTGAGCACTGAGCACCCCGAGCACTGAGCACCCAGCACCCCGAGCACTGAGCACCCAGCACCCTGAGTACTGAGCACCCAGCACCCCAAACACTGAGCACCGAGCACCCTGAGAACTGAGCACCGAGCACCCTGAGTACTGAGCACCCAGCACCATGAGTACTGAGCACCGAGCACCCAGAGTACTGAGCAACCTGAGTACTGAGCACCCAGCACCCCGAGAATGAGCATCCAGCACCATGAGTACTGAGCACCGAGCACCCTGAGCACTGAGCACCCAGCACCCTGAGCACTGAGCACGGAGCACCCCGAGGACTGAGCACCCAGCACCTTGAGCACTGAGCACCCAGCACCTTGAGTACTGAGCACCGAGCACCCCGAGCCCTGAGCACCAAGCACCCTAAGTAATGAGCACCCAGCACCCTGAGCACTGAGCACCCAGCGCCCCGAGCACTGAGCACCCAGCACCCTGAGTACTGAGCACCCAGCACCCTGAGTACTGAGCACCCAGCACCCCGAGCACTGAGCACCCAGCACCCTGAGCACTGAGCACCCAGCATCCTGAGTACTGAGCCCCCAGCACCCCGAGCACTGAGCACCAAGCACCCTGAGTAATGAGCACCCAGCACCCTGAGTACTGAGCACTGAGCACCCTGAGCACTGAGCACCCAGCACCCCGAGCACTGAGCACCCAGCACCCTGAGTACTGAGCACCCAGCACCCTGAGTACTGAGCACTCAGCACCCTGAGTACTGAGCACCGAGCACCCCGAGCACTGAGCACCCAGCACCCTGAGCACTGAGCACCCTGAGGACTGAGCAACCAGCACCCTGAGTACTGAGCACCCAGCACCCTGAGTACTGAGCACCCAGCATCCTGAGTACTGAGCACCGATCACCCTGAGCACTGAGCACCCAGCACCCCGAGCACTGAGCACCCAGCACCCTGAGTACTGAGCACCGTGAGTACTGAGCACCCAGCACCCCGAGCACTGAGCACCCAGCACCCTGAGTACTGAGCACCCTGAGTACTGAGCACCCAGCACCCTGAGTACTGAGCACACTGAGTACTGAGCACCCAGCACCCTGAGCACTGAGCACCCTGAGGACTGAGCAACCAGCACCCTGAGCACTGAGAACCCAGCACACTGAGTACTGACCACCCAGCACCCTGAGCACTGAGCACCCAGCACCCTGAGTACTGAGCACCGAGCACCCCGAGCACTGAGCACCCAGCACCCTGAGTACTGAGCACCCAGCACCCTGAGTAGTGAGCACCCAGCACCCCGACTACTGAGCACCCAGCACCGTGAGTACTGACCACCCAGCACCCTGAGTACTGAGCACCCAGCACCCCGAGCACGAAGCACCCAGCACCCCGAGCACCGAGCACCCAGCACCCTGAGCAGTGAGCACCCAGCACCCTGAGCACTGAGCACCCAGCACCTTGAGTACTGAGCACTGAGCACCCAGCACCCTGAGCACTGAGCACCCAGCACCCTTAATACTAAGCACCCAGCACCCTGAGTACTGAGCACCCAGCACCCTGAGTACTGAGCACACAGCATACTGAGCACCGAGCACCCCGAGCACTGAGCACCCAGCACCCTTAGTACTGAGCACCCAGCACCCCGAGCACTGAGCACCCAGCACCCTGAGTACTGAGCACCGAGCACCCTGAGTACTGAGCACCCAGTACCCTGAGTACTGAGCAACCAGCGTACTGAGCACCGAGCACCCAGCACCCTGAGTACTGAGCAGCCAGCACCCTGAGCACTGAGCACCCAGCACGCTGAGTACTGAGCACCCAGCACCCTGAGTACTGAGCACTGAGCACCCTGAGTACTGAGCACTGAGCACCATGAGCACTGAGCACCCAGCACCCCGAGCACTGAGCACCCAGCACCCTGAGTACTGAGCAACCAGCACCCTGAGTACTGAGCACTCAGCACCCTGAGTACTGAGCACCGAGCACCCCGAGCCCTGAGCACCAAGCACCCTGAGCACTGAGCACCCTGAGGACTGAGCAACCAGCACCCTGAGTACTGAGCACCCAGCACCCTGAGTACTGACCACCCAGCATCCTGAGTACTGAGCACCGATCACCCTGAGCACTGAGCACCCAGCACCCCGAGCACTGAGCACCCAGCACCCCGAGCACGGAGCATCCAGGACACCGAGCACTGAGTACTGAGCACCCAGCACCCTGAGTACTGAGGACCGAGCTCCGCGAGCACTGAGCACCCTGAGTACTGAGCACCCAGAACCCCGATCACTGAGCACCCAGCACCCTGAGCACTGAGCACCCAGCACCCTGAGCACTGAGCACCCAGCACCCTGAGTACTGAGCACCCAGCACGCTGAGTACTGAGCACCCAGCACCCCGAGCACTGAGCACCCAGCACCCTGAGTACTGAGCACTGAGCACCCAGCACCCCGAGCACTGAGCACCCAGCACCCTGTGTACTGAGAACCGAGCACCCCGAGCACTGAGCACCCAGCACACTGAGCGCTCAGCACCCGGCACCCCGAGCACTGAGCACCCAGCACCCTGAGCACTGAGCACCCAGCACCCTGAGCACTGACCACCCAGCACCCAGAGCACTGAGCACCCAGCACACTGAGCACTGAGCACCCAGCACCCTGAGTACTGAGCACCCAGCACCCTGAGTACTGAGCACCCAGCACCCCGAGGACTGAGCACCCAGCACCCTGTGCACTGAGCACTGAGCATCCAGCACCCCGAGCACTGAGCACCCTGAGCTCTTAGCACCCTGAGTACTGAGCACCCAGCACCCTGAGTACTTAGCACCCAGCACCCTGAGCACTGAGCACCCAGCACCCTGAGTACTGAGCACCAAGCACCCTGAGTACTGAGCACCGAGCACCCCGAGCACTGAGCACCCAGCACACTGAGCACTGAGCACCCAGCACCCCGAGCACTGAGCACCCAGCACCCTGAGCACTGAGCACAGAGCACCCCGAGTACTGAGCACCGAGCACCCCGAGAACTGAGCACCCAGCACCCCGAGCACTGAGCACTGAGCACCCTGAGCACTGAGCACCCAGCACCCCGAGTACTGATCACTGAGCACCCTGAGTACTGAGCAACCAGCACCCCGAGTACTGAGCACTGAGCACCATGAGTACTGAGCACCCAGCACCCTGAGCACTGAGCACTGAGAACCCTGAGTACTGAGCACCGAGCACCCCGAGCACTGAACACCCAGCACCCTGAGTACTGAGCACCGAGCTCCCCGAGCACTGAGCACCCTGAGCACTGAGCACCCAGCACCCTGAGTACTGAGCACCGAGCACCCCGAGCACTGAGCACCCAGCACCCCGAGCACTGAGCACCCAGCACCCCGAGCACTAAGCACCCAGCACCCCGAGCACCGAGCACCCAGCATCCTGAGCAGTGAGCACCCAGCACCCTGAGCACTGAGCACTGAGAACCCTGAGTACTGAGCACCGAGCACCCCGAGCACTGAACACCCAGCACCCTGAGTAGTGAGCACCCAGCACCCCGACTACTGAGCACCCAGCACCGTGAGTACTGACCACCCAGCACCCTGAGTACTGAGCACCCAGCACCCCGAGCACTAAGCACCCAGCACCCCGAGCACCGAGCACCCAGCATCCTGAGCAGTGAGCACCCAGCACCCTGAGCACTGAGCACCCAGCACCTTGAGTACTGAGCACTGAGCACCCAGCACCCTGAGCACTGAGCACCCAGCACCCTTAATACTAAGCACCCAGCACCCTTAGTACTGAGCACCCAGCACCCTGAGTACTGAGCACCCAGCATACTGAGCACCGAGCACCCCGAGCACTGAGCACCCAGTACCCTTAGTACTGAGCACCCAGCACCCTGAGCACTGAGCACCCAGCACCCTGAGTACTGAGCACCGAGCACCCTGAGTACTGAGCACCCAGCACCCTGAGTACTGAGCACCCAGCGTACTGAGCACCGAGCACCCAGCACCCTGAGTACTGAGCAGCCAGCACCCTGAGCACTGAGCACCCAGCACCCTGAGTACTGAGCACCCAGCACCCTGAGTACTGAGCACTGAGCACCCTGAGTACTGAGCACCCAGCGTACTGAGCACCGAGTACCCCGAGCACTGAGCACCCAGCACCCTGAGTACTGAGCACCCAGCACCCCGAGCACTGAGCACCGAGCACCCTGAGTACTGAGCACCCAGCACCCTGAGTACTGAGCACCAGCGTACTGAGCACCGAGCACCCAGCACCCTGAGTACTGAGCACCCAGCACCCTGAGCACTGAGCACCCAGCACCCTGAGTACTGAGCACCCTGAGTACTGAGCACCCTGAGCACTGAGCACCCAGCACCCCGAGCACTGAGCAATCAGCACCCTGAGTACTGAGCACCCAGCACCCTGAGTACTGAGCACCCAGCACCCCGAGCATTGAGCACCCAGCACCCTGAGCACTGAGCACCCAGCACCCTGAGTACTGAGCACCCAGCACCCCGAGCACCGAGCACCCAGCACCCTGAGCAGTGAGCACCCAGCACCCTGAGCACTGAGCACCCAGCACCTTGAGTACTGAGCACTGAGCACCCAGCACCCTGAGCACTGAGCACCCAGCACCCTTAATACTAAGCACCCAGCACCCTGAGTACTGAGCACCCAGCACCCTGAGTACTGAGCACCCAGCATACTGAGCACCGAGCACCCCGAGCACTGAGCACCCAGCACCCTTAGTACTGAGCACCCAGCACCCCGAGCACTGAGCACCCAGCACCCTGAGTACTGAGCACCGAGCACCCTGAGTACTGAGCACCCAGTACCCTGAGTACTGAGCACCCAGCGTACTGAGCACCGAGCACCCAGCACCCTGAGTACTGAGCAGCCAGCACCCTGAGCACTGAGCACCCAGCACGCTGAGTACTGAGCACCCAGCACCCTGAGTACTGAGCACTGAGCACCCTGAGTACTGAGCACTGAGCACCATGAGCACTGAGCACCCAGCACCCCGAGCACTGAGCACCCAGCACCCTGAGTACTGAGCAACCAGCACCCTGAGTACTGAGCACTCAGCACCCTGAGTACTGAGCACCGAGCACCCCGAGCCCTGAGCACCAAGCACCCTGAGCACTGAGCACCCTGAGGACTGAGCAACCAGCACCCTGAGTACTGAGCACCCAGCACCCTGAGTACTGACCACCCAGCATCCTGAGTACTGAGCACCGATCACCCTGAGCACTGAGCACCCAGCACCCCGAGCACTGAGCACCCAGCACCCCGAGCACGGAGCATCCAGGACACCGAGCACTGAGTACTGAGCACCCAGCACCCTGAGTACTGAGGACCGAGCTCCGCGAGCACTGAGCACCCTGAGTACTGAGCACCCAGAACCCCGATCACTGAGCACCCAGCACCCTGAGCACTGAGCACCCAGCACCCTGAGCACTGAGCACCCAGCACCCTGAGTACTGAGCACCCAGCACGCTGAGTACTGAGCACCCAGCACCCCGAGCACTGAGCACCCAGCACCCTGAGTACTGAGCACTGAGCACCCAGCACCCCGAGCACTGAGCACCCAGCACCCTGTGTACTGAGAACCGAGCACCCCGAGCACTGAGCACCCAGCACACTGAGCGCTCAGCACCCGGCACCCCCGAGCACTGAGCACCCAGCACCCTGAGCACTGAGCACCCAGCACCCTGAGCACTGACCACCCAGCACCCAGAGCACTGAGCACCCCAGCACACTGAGCACTGAGCACCCAGCACCCTGAGTACTGAGCACCCAGCACCCTGAGTACTGAGCACCCAGCACCCCGAGGACTGAGCACCCAGCACCCTGTGCACTGAGCACTGAGCATCCAGCACCCCGAGCACTGAGCACCCTGAGCTCTTAGCACCCTGAGTACTGAGCACCCAGCACCCTGAGTACTTAGCACCCAGCACCCTGAGCACTGAGCACCCAGCACCCTGAGTACTGAGCACCAAGCACCCTGAGTACTGAGCACCGAGCACCCCGAGCACTGAGCACCCAGCACACTGAGCACTGAGCACCCAGCACCCCGAGCACTGAGCACCCAGCACCCTGAGCACTGAGCACCCAGCACCCCGAGTACTGAGCACCGAGCACCCCGAGAACTGAGCACCCAGCACCCCGAGCACTGAGCACTGAGCACCCTGAGCACTGAGCACCCAGCACCCCGAGTACTGATCACTGAGCACCCTGAGTACTGAGCAACCAGCACCCCGAGTACTGAGCACTGAGCACCATGAGTACTGAGCACCCAGCACCCTGAGCACTGAGCACTGAGAACCCTGAGTACTGAGCACCGAGCACCCCGAGCACTGAACACCCAGCACCCTGAGTACTGAGCACCGAGCTCCCCGAGCACTGAGCACCCTGAGCACTGAGCACCCAGCACCCTGAGTACTGAGCACCGAGCACCCCGAGCACTGAGCACCCAGCACCCCGAGCACTGAGCACCCAGCACCCTGAGTACTGAGCACCCAGCACCCCGAGAATGAGCACCCTGAGCACTGAGTACCCAGCACCATGAGTACTGAGCACCCAGCACCCTGAGTACTGAGCACCCAGCATCCTGAGTACTGAGCACCGATCACCCTGAGCACTGAGCACCCAGCACCCCGAGCACTGAGCACCCAGCAACCTGAGTACTGAGCACCGTGAGTACTGAGCACCCAGCACCCCGAGCACAGAGCACCCAGCACCCTGAGTACTGAGCACCCTGAGTACTGAGCACCCAGCACCCTGAGTACTGAGCACACTGAGTACTGAGCACCCAGCACCCCTGAGCACTGAGCACCCTGAGGAATGAGCAACCAGCACCCTGAGCACTGAGCACCCAGCACACTGAGTACTGACCACCCAGCACCCTGAGCACTGAGCACCCAGCACCCTGAGTACTGAGCACCGAGCACCCCGAGCACTGAGCACCCAGCACCCTGAGTACTGAGCACCCAGCACCCTGAGTAGTGAGCACCCAGCACCCCGACTACTGAGCACCCAGCACCGTGAGTACTGACCACCCAGCACCCTGAGTACTGAGCACCCAGCACCCCGAGCACTAAGCACCCAGCACCCCGAGCACCGAGCACCCAGCATCCTGAGCAGTGAGCACCCAGCACCCTGAGCACTGAGCACCCAGCACCTTGAGTACTGAGCACTGAGCACCCAGCACCCTGAGCACTGAGCACCCAGCACCCTTAATACTAAGCACCCAGCACCCTTAGTACTGAGCACCCAGCACCCTGAGTACTGAGCACCCAGCATACTGAGCACCGAGCACCCCGAGCACTGAGCACCCAGTACCCTTAGTACTGAGCACCCAGCACCCTGAGCACTGAGCACCCAGCACCCTGAGTACTGAGCACCGAGCACCCTGAGTACTGAGCACCCAGCACCCTGAGTACTGAGCACCCAGCGTACTGAGCACCGAGCACCCAGCACCCTGAGTACTGAGCAGCCAGCACCCTGAGCACTGAGCACCCAGCACCCTGAGTACTGAGCACCCAGCACCCTGAGTACTGAGCACTGAGCACCCTGAGTACTGAGCACCCAGCGTACTGAGCACCGAGTACCCCGAGCACTGAGCACCCAGCACCCTGAGTACTGAGCACCCAGCACCCCGAGCACTGAGCACCGAGCACCCTGAGTACTGAGCACCCAGCACCCTGAGTACTGAGCACCCAGCGTACTGAGCACCGAGCACCCAGCACCCTGAGTACTGAGCACCCAGCACCCTGAGCACTGAGCACCCAGCACCCTGAGTACTGAGCACCCTGAGTACTGAGCACCCTGAGCACTGAGCACCCAGCACCCCGAGCACTGAGCAATCAGCACCCTGAGTACTGAGCACCCAGCACCCTGAGCACTGAGCACCCTGAGTACTGAGCACCCAGCAGCCTGAGTACTGAGCACTAAGCACCCAGAGCACTGAGCACCCAGCACCCCGAGCACGGAGCACCCAGGACCCCGAGCACTGAGTACTGAGCACCCAGCACCCTGAGTACTGAGCACCGAGCTCCCCGAGCACTGAGCACCCTGAGTACTGAGCACCCAGAACCCCGATCACTGAGCACCCAGCACCCTGAGCACTGAGCACCCAGCACCCTGAACACTGAGCACCCAGCACCCTGAGTGCTGAGCACCCAGCACCCTGAGTACTGAGCACCCAGCACCCCCGAGCACTGAGCACCCAGCACCCTGTGTACTGAGCACCGAGCACCCCGAACACTGAGCACCCAACACCCTGTGTACTGAGCACCGAGCACCCCGAGCACTGAGCACCCAGCACCCTGAGCACTCAGCACCCAGCACCCTGAGCACTGAGCACCCAGCTCCCTGAGCACTGAGGACCCAGCACCCTGAGCACTGAGCACCCAGCACCCAGAGCACTGAGCACCCAGCACCCTGAGCACTGAGCACCCAGCACCCTGAGTACTGAGCACCCAGCACCCTGAGTACTGAGCACCCAGCACCCCGAGGACTGAGCACCCAGCACCCTGTGCACTGAGCACTGAGCATCCAGCACCCCGAGCACTGAGCAC
>NW_024543708.1:0-40853 GCF_018167655.1 Microtus oregoni
TAACTGAGTACTGAGCACCCAGCACCCTGAGCACTGAGCAGCCAGCACCCTGAGCACTGAGCACCAAGCACCCTGAGTACTGAGCACCCAGCACCCCAAACACTGAGCACCGAGCACCCTGAGAACTGAGCACCGAGCACCCTGAGTACTGAGCACCCAGCACCATGAGTACTGAGCCCCGAGCACCCAGAGTACTGAGCAACCTGAGTCCTGAGCACCCAGTAACCCGAGAATGAGCACCCAGCACCCTGAGTACTGAGCATCAAGCACCCTGAGTTCTGAGCACCCAGCACCCTGAGTACTGCGCACCCAGCACCCTGAGTTCTGAGCACCCAGCACCCTGAGCACTGAGCACCCTGAGTACTGAGCAACCAGCACCCTGAGCACTGAGCACCCAGCACCCCGAGCACTGAGCACCCAGCACCCCGACCACTGAGCACTGAGCACCATGAGCACTGAGGACCCAGCACGCCGAGCACTGAGCACCCAGCACCCTGAGTACTGAGCACCCAGCACCCTGAGCACTGAGGACCCAGCACCCCGAGCACTGAGCACCCAGCACGCTGAGTACTGAGCACTGAGCACCCAGCACCCTGAGTACTGAGCACCCAGCACCCTGAGTACTGAGCACCCAGCACCCCAAGCACTGAGCACTGAGCAACCTGAGTACTGAGCACTGAGCACCCTTAGTACTGAGCACCGAGCACCCTGAGTACTGAGCACCCAGCACCCTGAGCACTGAGCACTGAGCAACCTGAGTGCTGAGCAACAAGCACCCCGAGTACTGAGCACTGAGCACCCTGAGTACTGAGCACCCAGCACCCTGAGCACTGAGCACCCAGCACCCTGAGTACTGAGCACTGAGAACCCTGAGTACTGAACACCGAGCACCCTGAGTACTGAGCACCCAGCACGGTGATCACTGAGCACGGAGCACCCCGAGGACTGAGCACCCGGCACCCTGAGCACTGAGCACCCAGCACCTTGAGTACTGAGCACCGAGCACCCCGAGCACTGAGCACCCAGCACCCTGAGTACTGAGCACCCAGCACCCTGAGCACTGAGCACGGAGCACCCCGAGGACTGAGCACCCAGCACCCTGAGCACTGAGCACCCAGCACCTTGAGTACTGAGCACCTAGCACCCCGAGCACTGAGCACCCAGCACCCTGAGTACTGAGCACCCAGCACCCTGAGCACTGAGCACCCAGCACCCTGAGCACTAAGCACCCAGCACCACGAGAACTGAGCACCCAGCACCCTGAGTACTGAGCACCCAGCACCCTGAGTACTGAGCACCCAGCACCCTGAGCACTGAGCACTGAGCACCCAGCACCTTGAGCACTGAGCACTGACCACCCAGCACCCCGAGCACTGAGCACCCAGCACCCCGAGCACTGAGCACCCAGCGCCCTGAGCACTGAGCACCCAGCACCCTGAGCACTGAGCACCCAGTCCCCTGAGTACTGAGCACCCAGCACCATGAGTACTGAGCACCCAGCACCCTGAGTACTGAGCACTCAGCACCCTGAGTACTGAGCACCGAGCACCCCGAGCACTGAGCACCCAGCACCCTGAGCACTGAGCACCCTGAGGCCTGAGCACCCAGCACCCTGAGCACTGAGCACCCAGCACCCTGAGTACTGAGCACCGATCACCCTGAGCACTGAGCACCCAGCACCCCGAGCACTGAGCACCCAGCACCCTGAGTACTGAGCACCCAGCACCCTGAGCACTGAGCACCCAGCATCCTGAGTACTGAGCACCCTGAGTACTGAGCACCGATCACCCTGAGCACTAAGCACCCAGCACCCTGTGTACTGAGCACCCAGCACCCTGAGCACTTAGCACCCAGCACCCTGAGAACTGAGCACCCAGCACCCTGAGTACTGAGCACCCAGCACCCTGAGTACTGAGTACCCAGCACCCTGAGCACTGAGCACCCAGCACCCTGAGTACTGAGCACCGAGCACCCTGAGTACTGAGCACCCAGCACCCTGAGTACTGAGCACCCAGCACCCTGAGCACTGAGCACCCAGCACCCTGAGTACTGAGCACCCAGACCCCGAGCACTGAGGACCCATCACCCCTAGCACTGAGCACCCAGCACCCTGAGCACTGAGCACCCAGCAGCCCGAGCACTGAGCACCCAGCATCCTGAGCACTGAGTACTGAGCACCCAGCACCCTGAGCACTGAGCACCCAGCACCCTGAGCACTGAGCACCCAGCACCCTGAGTACTGAGCACCCAGCACCCCAAGCACTGAGCACCGAGCACCCTAAGTACTGAGCACCCAGCACGCTGAGCACTGAGCACCCAGCACCCCGCGTACTGAGCACCCAGCACCCTGAGTACTGAGCACTCAGCACCCTGAGTACTGAGCACCGAGCACCCCGAGTACTGAGCACTGAGCACCCTGAGTACTGAGCACCCAGCACCCTGATCACTGAGTACCCAGCAACCTGAGTACTGAGCACTGAGAACCCTGAGTACTGAGCACCGAGCACCCTGAGTACTGAGCACCCAGCACCCTGATCACTGAGCACCCAGCACCCTGAGCACTGAGCACCTAGCACCTTGAGTACTGAGCACCGATCACCCCGAGCACTGAGCACCCAGCACCCTGAGTACTGAGCACCAATCACCCCGAGCACTGAGAACCCAGCACCCTGAGTAGTGAGCACCCAACGTACTGAGCACCGAGCACCCCGAGCACTGAGCACCCAGCACCCTGAGTACTGAGCACCGACCACCCTGAGCACTGAGCACCCAGCACCCTGAGTACTGAGCTCCGAGCACCCCGAGCAATGAGCATCCAGCGCCCCGAGCACTGAGCACCCAGCACCCTGAGCACTTAGCACCCAGCACCCTGAGTACTGGGCACCCAGCACCCCGAGCACTGAGCACCCAGCACCCTGAGCACTGAGCACCCAGCACACTGAGCACAGATCACCCAGCACACTGAGCGCTGAGCACCCAGCACCCTGAGTACTGAGCACCCAGCACCCTGAGTACTGAGCACTCAGCACCGTGAGTACTGAGCACCGAGCACCCCGAGCACTGAGCACCCAGCACCCTGGGCACTGCACCCAGCACCCTGAGTACTGAGCACCGATCACTCCGAGCACTGAACACCCAGCACCCTGAGTACTGAGCTCCGAGCACCCCGAGCACTGAGCATCCAGCGCCCCGAGCACTGAGCACCCCGCACCCTGAGCACTTAGCACCCAGCACCCTGAGTACTGGGCACCCAGCACCCCGAGCACTGAGCACCCAGCACCCTGAGCACTGAGCACCCAGCACCCTGAGCACAGATCACGCAGCACACTGAGCGCTGAGCACCCAGCACCCTGAGTACTGAGCACCCAGCACCCTGAGTACTGAGCACTCAGCACCCTGAGTACTGAGCACCGAGCACCCCGAGCCCTGAGCACCCAGCACCCTGAGCACTGAGCACCCAGCACCCCGAGTACTGAGCACCCAGCACCCCGAGCACTGAGCACCCAGCGCCCGGAGCACTGAGCACCCAGCACCACGAGCACTGAGCACTGAGCACCCTGAGCACTGAGCACCCAGCACGCCGAGTACTGAGCACTGAGCACCCTGAGTACTGAGCACCAAGCACCCCGAGTACTGAGCACTGAGCACCCTGAGTACTGAGCACCCAGCACCCTGATCACTGAGTACCCAGCAACCTGAGTACTGAGCACTGAGAACCCTGAGTACTGAGCACCGAGCACCCTGAGTACTGAGCACCCAGCACCCTGATCACTGAGCACCCAGCACCCTGAGCACTGAGCACCTAGCACCTTGAGTACTGAGCACCGAGCACCCCGAGCACTGAGCACCCAGCACCCTGAGTACTGAGCACCCAGCACCCTGAGCACTGAGCACCCAGCACCCTGAGCACTGAGCAACCAGCACCCCGAGCACTGATCACCCAGCACACTGAGTACTGCGCACCAAGCACCCTGAGCACTGAGCACCCAGCACCCTGAGTACTGAGCACCCAGCACCCTGAGTACTGAGCAACCAGCACCCTGAGCACTGAGCACCCAGCACCCTGAGCACTGAGCACTGAGCACCCAGCACCCCGAGCACTGAGCACACAGCACCCTGACCACTGAGCACACTGAGGACTGAGCACCCAGCACCCTGAGCACTGAGCACCCAGCACCCTGAGTACTGAGCACCGATCACCCTGAGCACTGACCACCCAGCACCCGAGCACTGAGCACCCAGCACCCTGAGTACTGAGCACCCAGCACCCTGAGTACTGAGCACCGATCACCCTGAGCACTGAGCACCCAGAAAACAGAGCACTGAGCACCCAGCACCCTGAGTACTGAGCACCCAGCACCCCGAGCACTGAGCACCCAGCACCCTGAGTACTGAGCACCGTGAGTACTGAGCACCGATCACCCTGAGCACTGAGCTCCCAGCACCCTGAGTACTGAGCACCCAGCACCCTGAGCACTGAGCACCCAGCACCCTGAGTACTGAGCACCCAGCACCCTGAGCACTGAGCCCCCAGCACCCTGAGTACTGAGCACCCAGCACCCTGAGCACTGTGCACCCAGCACTCTGAGTACTGAGCACCCAGCACCCCGAGCACTGAGCACCCAGCACCCGAGAATGAGCACCCAGCACCCCGAGTACTGAGCAATGAGCACCCTGAGCACTGAGTACCCAGCACCCTGAGCACTGAGCACCCAGCACCCTGAGTACTGAGCACCCAGCACCCTGAGTACTGAGCACCCAGCACCCTGAGCACTGAGCACCGAGCACCCCGAGTACTGAGCACCCAGCACCCTGAGGACTGAACACCCAGCTCCCTGAGCACTGAGCACCCTGAGCACTGAGTACTGAGCACCGAGCACCCCGAGAACTGAGCACCCAGCACCCGGAGTACTGAGCACCCAGCACACTGAGTAATGAGCACCCAGCACCCCGAGCACTGAGCACCCAGCACCCTGAGCACTGAGCTCCCAGCACCCTGAGTACTGAGCACTGAGCACCCAGCACCACAAGCACTGAGCACCCAGCACCCTGAGTACTGAGCACTGAGCACCCAGCACCCCGAGCACTGAGCACCCAGCCCCCAGAGTACTAAGCACCGAGCACCCTGAGTACTGAGCACCCAGCACCCTGAGCACTGAACACACAGCACCCTGAGTACTGAGCACCTCGAGCACTGAGCACCCAGCACCCTGAGTACTGAGCACCGAGCACCCCGAGCACTGAACACACGGCACCCCGAGCACTGAGCACCCAGCACCCCGAGCACTGAGCACCCAGCACGCTGAGCACTGAGTACCCAGCACCCTGAGCACTGAGCACCCAGCACCCTGAGCACTGAGCACCCAGCACCCTGAACACTGAGCACCCAGCGCCCTGAGTACTGAGCACTGAGCACTGAGCACCCAGCACCCCGAGCACTGAGCACCCAGCACCCTGAGTACTGAGCACCCAGCACCCCGAGCACTGAGAACCCAGCACCCTGAGTACTGAGCACCGAGCACCCTGAGTACTGAGCACCCAGCACCCTGAGTACTGAGCACCCAGCGTACTGAGCACCGAGCACCCAGCACCCTGAGTACTGAGCACCCAGCACCCTGAGCACTGAGCACCCAGCACCCTGAGTACTGAGCACTGAGCACCCCGAGTACTGAGCACCGGGCACCGCGAGCACTAAGCACCCAGCACCCCGAGAACCGAGCACCCAGCACTCTGAGCACTGAGCACCCAGCACCCTGAGCACTGAGCACCCAGCACCCTGAGCACTGAGCACCCAGCACCCTGAGTACTGAGCACCCAAAGTATTGAGCACCGAGCACCCTGAGCACTGAGCACCCAGCACCCTGAGTACTGAGCACCCAGCACCCTGAGCAATGAGCACCCTGAGTACTGAGCACCCAGCACACTGAGCACTGAGCACCCAGCACCCTGAGTACTGAGCACCCAGCACCCTGAGTTCTGAGCACCCAGCACCCCGAGCACTGAGCACCCAGCACCCTGAGCACTGAGCACCCAGCACCCCGAGCACTGAGCACCCAGGACCCTGAGTACTGAGCACCCAGCACCCTGAGTACTGAGCACTCAGCACCCTGAATACTGAGCACCGAGCACCCCGAGCACTGAGCACCCAGCACCCTGAGCACCCAGCACCCTGCGGACTGAGCACCCAGCACCCTGAGTACTGAGCACCCAGCACCCTGAGTACTGAGCACCCAGCATCCGGAGTACTGAGCACCGTTCACCCTGAGCACTGAGCACCCAGCACCCCGAGCACTAAGCACCCAGCACCCTGAGTACTGAGCACCCTGAGTACTGAGCACCGAGCACCCCGAGCACTGAGCACCCAGCACCGTGAGCACTGAGCACCCAGCACCCCGAGCACTGAGCACCCAGCACCCTGAGTACTGAGCACCCAGCACCCTGAGTACTGAACACCCAGCAACCTGAGCACTGAGTACCCAGCACCCTGAGCACTGAGCACACAGCACCCTGAGCACTGAGCACCCAGCACCCTGAGTACTGAGCACCCAGCACCCCGAGTACTGAGCACCCAGCACCCTGAGTACTGAGCACGGAGCACCCTGAGCACTGAGCACCCAGCACCCCGAGCACTGAGCACCCAGCACACTGAGTACTGAGCACACAGCACCCTGAGCACTGAGCACCCAGCACCCTGAGTACTGAGCACCCAGCACCCTGAGCACTGAGCACCCAGCACCCTGAGTACTGAGCACCCAGCACCCTGAGTACTGAGCACACAGCACCCTGAGCA
Organism: Microtus oregoni; assembly: GCF_018167655.1. Lineage (NCBI taxonomy): Eukaryota > Metazoa > Chordata > Mammalia > Rodentia > Cricetidae > Microtus > Microtus oregoni. The sequence continues at coordinate 6,791 of NW_024543708.1, forward strand.
CTGAGCACCGAGCACCCCGAGTACTGAGCACCCAGCAACCTGAGCACTGAGCACCCAGCACCCTGAGTACTGAGCACCAAGCACCCTGAGTACTGAACACCCAGCACCCTGAGTACTGAGCACCCTGAGCACTGAGTACTGATCACCGAGCACCCCGAGAACTGAGCACCCAGCACCCTGAGTACTGAGCACCCAGCACCCCGAGCACTGAGCACCCAGCACCCTGAGCACTGAGCACCCAGCACCCTGAGTACTGAGCACTGAGCACCCAGCACCCCGAGCACTGAGCACCCAGCACCCTGAGCACTGAGCACCCAGCAGCCCGAGCACTGAGCACCCAGCATCCTGAGCACTGAGTACTGAGCACCCAGCACCCTGAGCACTGAGCACCCAGCACCCTGAGCACTGAGGACCCAGCACCCTGAGTACTGAGCACCCAGCACCCCAAGCACTGAGCACCGAGCACCCTGAGTACTGAGCACCCAGCACGCTGAGCACTGAGCACCCAGCACCCCGAGTACTGAGCACCCAGCACCCTGACTACTGAGCACTCAGCACCCTGAGTACTGAGCACCGAGCACCCCGAGCACTGAGCACCCAGCACCCTGAGCACTGAGCAACCTGAGGACTGAGCACCCAGCACCCTGAGCACTGAGCACCCAGCACCCTGAGTACTGAGCACCGATCACCCTGAGCACTGAGCACCCAGCACCCCGAGCACTGAGCACCCAGCAGCCTGAGTACTGAGAACCGAGCACCCTGAGTACTGAGCACCCAGCACCCTGAGTACAGAGCCCCCAGCACCCTGAGTACTGAGCACCCAGCACCCCGAGCACTGAGCACCCAGCACCCCGAGAATGAGCACCCAGCACCCTGAGTACTGAGCACCCAGCACCCCGAGCACGGAGCACCCAGGACCCCGAGCACTGAGTACTGAGCACCCAGCACCCTGAGTACTGAGCACCGAGCTCCCCGAGCACTGAGCACCCAGCACCCTGAGCACGGAGCACCCAGCACCCAGAGCACTGAGCACGCAGCACCCTGAGTACTGAGCACCCAGCACGCTGAGTACTGAGCACTCAGCACCCTGAGCACTGAGCACCCAGCACCCTGAGTACTGAGCACTGAGCACCCAGCACCCCGAGCACTGAGCACCCAGCACCCTGTGTACTGAGCACTGAGAACCCTGAGTACTAAGCACCCAGCACCCTGAGTACTGAGCACCCCGCACCCCGAGCACTGAGCACCGAGCACCCCGAGCACTGAGCAACCAGCACCCTGAGCACTCAGCACCCATCACCCCGGTCACTGAGCACCCAGCACCCTGAGCACTGAGCACCCAGCACCCTGAGCACTGAGCACCAAGCACCCAGAGCACTGAGCACCCAGCACCCTGAGCACTGAGCATCAAGCACCCTGAGCACTGAGCACCCAGCACCCTGAGTACTGAGCATCAAGCACGCTGAGCACTGAGAACCCAGCACCCTGAGCACTGAGCACCCAGCACCCTGAGCACTGAGCACTCAGCACCCTGAGTACTGAGCACTGAGCAACCCGAGCACTGAGCACCGGGTAACCCGAGCACTGAGCACCCAGCACCCTGAGTACTGAGCACCAAGCACCCTGAGTACTGAAAACTGAGCACTGACCACCCTGAGCACTGAGCACCCAGCACCCTGAGCACTGAGCACCCAGCATCCTGAGCACTGAGTACTGAGCACCCAGCACCCTGAGCACTGAGCAGCCAGCACCCTGAGCACTGAGCACCAAGCACCCTGAGTACTGAGCACCCAGCACCCCAAACACTGAGCACCGAGCACCCTGAGAACTGAGCACCGAGCACCCTGAGTACTGAGCACCCAGCACCATGAGTACTGAGCCCCGAGCACCCAGAGTACTGAGCAACCTGAGTCCTGAGCACCCAGTAACCCGAGAATGAGCACCCAGCACCCTGAGTACTGAGCATCAAGCACCCTGAGTTCTGAGCACCCAGCACCCTGAGTACTGCGCACCCAGCACCCTGAGTTCTGAGCACCCAGCACCCTGAGCACTGAGCACACTGAGTACTGAGCAACCAGCACCCTGAGCACTGAGCACCCAGCACCCCGAGCACTGAGCACCCAGCACCCCGACCACTGAGCACTGAGCACCCTGAGCACTGAGGACCCAGCACCCCGAGCACTGAGCACCCAGCACCCTGAGTACTGAGCACCCAGCACCCTGAGCACTGAGGACCCAGCACCCCGAGCACTGAGCACCCAGCACGCTGAGTACTGAGCACTGAGCACCCAGCACCCTGAGTACTGAGCACCCAGCACCCTGAGTACTGAGCACCCAGCACCCCAAGCACTGAGCACTGAGCAACCTGAGTACTGAGCACTGAGCACCCTTAGTACTGAGCACCGAGCACCCTGAGTACTGAGCACCCAGCACCCCGAGCACTGAGCACTGAGCAACCTGAGTGCTGAGCAACAAGCACCCCGAGTACTGAGCACTGAGCACCCTGAGTACTGAGCACCCAGCACCCTGAGCACTGAGCACCCAGCACCCTGAGTACTGAGCACTGAGAACCCTGAGTACTGAACACCGAGCACCCTGAGTACTGAGCACCCAGCACGGTGATCACTGAGCACGGAGCACCCCGAGGACTGAGCACCCGGCACCCTGAGCACTGAGCACCCAGCACCTTGAGTACTGAGCACCGAGCACCCCGAGAACTGAGCACCCAGCACCCAGAGTACTGAGCACCCAGCACCCTGAGCACTGAGCACGGAGCACCCCGAGGACTGAGCACCCAGCACCCTGAGCACTGAGCACCCAGCACCTTGAGTACTGAGCACCGAGCACCCCGAGCACTGAGCACCCAGCACCCTGAGTACTGAGCACCCAGCACCCTGAGCACTGAGCACCCAGCACCCTGAGCACTGAGCACCCAGCACCTTGAGTACTGAGCACCGAGCACCCCGAGCACTGAGCACCCAGCACCCTGAGTACTGAGCACCCAGCACCCTGAGCACTGAGCACCCAGCACCCTGAGCACTAAGCACCCAGCACCCCGAGCACTGAGCACCCAGCACCCTGAGCACTGAGCACCCAGCACCCCGAGCACTGAGCACCCAGCACACTGAGTACTGAGCACACAGCACCCTGAGCACTGAGCACCCAGCACCCTGAGTACTGAGCACCCAGCACCCTGAGCACTGAGCACCCAGCACCCTGAGTACTGAGCACCCAGCACCCTGAGTACTGAGCACACAGCACCCTGAGCACTGAGCACCGAGCACCCCAAGTACTGAGCACCCAGCAACCTGAGCACTGAGCACCCAGCACCCTGAGTACTGAGCACCAAGCACCCTGAGTACTGAACACCCAGCACCCTGAGTACTGAGCACCCTGAGCACTGAGTACTGATCACCGAGCACCCCGAGAACTGAGCACCCAGCACCCTGAGTACTGAGCACCCAGCACCCCGAGCACTGAGCACCCAGCACCCTGAGCACTGAGCACCCAGCACCCTGAGTACTGAGCACTGAGCACCCAGCACCCCGAGCACTGAGCACCCAGCACCCTGAGCACTGAGCACCCAGCAGCCCGAGCACTGAGCACCCAGCATCCTGAGCACTGAGTACTGAGCACCCAGCACCCTGAGCACTGAGCACCCAGCACCCTGAGCACTGAGGACCCAGCACCCTGAGTACTGAGCACCCAGCACCCCAAGCACTGAGCACCGAGCACCCTGAGTACTGAGCACCCAGCACGCTGAGCACTGAGCACCCAGCACCCCGAGTACTGAGCACCCAGCACCCTGACTACTGAGCACTCAGCACCCTGAGTACTGAGCACCGAGCACCCCGAGCACTGAGCACCCAGCACCCTGAGCACTGAGCAACCTGAGGACTGAGCACCCAGCACCCTGAGCACTGAGCACCCAGCACCCTGAGTACTGAGCACCGATCACCCTGAGCACTGAGCACCCAGCACCCCGAGCACTGAGCACCCAGCAGCCTGAGTACTGAGAACCGAGCACCCTGAGTACTGAGCACCCAGCACCCTGAGTACAGAGCCCCCAGCACCCTGAGTACTGAGCACCCAGCACCCCGAGCACTGAGCACCCAGCACCCCGAGAATGAGCACCCAGCACCCTGAGTACTGAGCACCCAGCACCCCGAGCACGGAGCACCCAGGACCCCGAGAACTGAGTACTGAGCACCCAGCACCCTGAGTACTGAGCACCGAGCTCCCCGAGCACTGAGCACCCAGCACCCTGAGCACGGAGCACCCAGCACCCAGAGCACTGAGCACCCAGCACCCTGAGTACTGAGCACCCAGCACGCTGAGTACTGAGCACTCAGCACCCTGAGCACTGAGCACCCAGCACCCTGAGTACTGAGCACTGAGCACCCAGCACCCCGAGCACTGAGCACCCAGCACCCTGTGTACTGAGCACTGAGAACCCTGAGTACTAAGCACCCAGCACCCTGAGTACTGAGCACCCCGCACCCCGAGCACTGAGCACCGAGCACCCCGAGCACTGAGCAACCAGCACCCTGAGCACTCAGCACCCATCACCCCGGTCACTGAGCACCCAGCACCCTGAGCACTGAGCACCCAGCACCCTGAGCACTGAGCACCAAGCACCCAGAGCACTGAGCACCCAGCACCCTGAGCACCCAGCACCCTGAGTACTGAGAACCGAGCACCCTGAATACTGAGCACCCAGCACCCTGAGTACTGAGCCCCCAGCACCCTGAGTACTGAGCACCCAGCAATTCGAGCACTGAGCACCCAGCACCCTGAGAATGAGCACCCAGCACCATGAGTACTGAGCACCCAGCACCCTGAGTACTGAGCACTAAGCACCCAGAGCACTGAGCACCCTGCAACCAGAGCACTGAGCACCCAGCGCCCCTAGCACTGAGCACCCAGCACCCCGAGCACTGAGAACTGAGCACCCCGAGCACTGAGCACCCAGCACCCCGAGTACTGAGCACTGAGCACCCTGAGTACTGAGCAACAAGCACCCCGAGTACTGAGCACTGAGCACCCTGAGTACTGAGCACCCAGCACCCTGAGAACTGAGCACCCAGCACCCTGAGTACTGAGCACTGAGAACCCTGAGTTCTGAGCACCGAGCACCCTGAGTACTGAGCACCCAGCACCCTGATCACTGAGCACGGAGCACCCCGAGGACTGAGCACCCAGCACCCTGAGCACTGAGCACCCAGCACCTTGAGTACTGAGCACCGAGCACCCCGAGCACTGAGCACCCAGCACCCTGAGTACTGAGCACCCAGCACCCCAAGCACTGAGCACCCAGCACCCTGAGTACTGAGCACAGAGCACCCTGAGCACTGAGCACCCAGCACACTGAGCACTGAGCACCCAGCACCCTGAGCACTGAGCACTGAGCACCCAGCACCACAGCCCTGAGCACCCAGCACCCTGAGCACTGAGCACCCAGCACCCTGAGCACTGAGCAACCAGCACCCTGAGCACCCAGCACCCTGAGTACTGAGCACCCAGCACCCTGAGTACTGAGCACCCAGCACCCTGAGTATTGAGCACTCAGCACCCTGAGTACTGAGCTCCGAGCACCCCGAGCACTGAGCACCCAGCACCCTGAGCACTGAGCACCCGGAGGACTGAGCACCCAGCACCCTGATAACTGAGCACCGATCACCCTGAGCACTGAGCACCCAGCACACCGAGCACTGAGCACCCAGCACCCTGAGTACTGAGCACCCAGCACCCTGAGTACTGAGCACCCAGCACCCTGAGTACTGAGCACTCAGCACCCTGAGTACTGAGCACCGAGCGCCCCGAGCACTGAGCACCCAGCACCCTGAGCACTGAGCACCCGGAGGACTGAGCACCCAGCACCCTGATAACTGAGCACTGATCACCCTGAGCACTGAGCACCCAGCACACCGAGCACTGATCACGCAGCACCCTGAGTACTGAGCACCCAGCACCCCGAGCACTGAGCAACCAGCACCCTGTGTACTGAGCACCCTGAGTACTGAGCACTGAGCACCGAGCACCCTGAGTACTGAGCACCCTGAGGACTGAGCACCCAGCACCCTGAGCACTGAGCACCCAGCACCCTGAGTACTGAGCACTGATCACCCTGAGCACTGAGCACCCAGCACCCCGAGCAGTGAGCACCCAGCACCCTGAGTACTGAGAACCTAGCACCCTGAGCACTGAGCACCGAGCACCCTGAGTACTGAACACCCAGCACCCTGAGCACTGAGCACTGAGCACCCAGCACCCTGAGTACTGAGCACTGAGCACCCAGCACCCCGAGCGCTGAGCACCCAGCACCCTGAGCACCCAGCACCCTGAGCACTGAGCACCCTGAGCACTGAGCACCCTGAGCACTGAGCACTGAGAAACCAGCACCCTGAGTACTGAGCACCCAACACTCTGAGCACTGAGCACCCAGCACGCTGAGTACTGAGCACTGAGCACACAGCACCCTGAGTACTGAGCACCCAGCTCACCGAGCACTGAGCACCCAGTGCCCCGAGCACTGAGCACCCAGCACCCTGAGCACTGAGCACTGAGCACACTGAGCACTGAGCACCCAGCACCCCGAGTACTGAGCACTGAGCACCCTGAGTACTGAGCACCCAACACCCAGAGTACTGAGCACCCAGCACCCTGAGAACTGAGCACCCAGCACCCTGAGTACTGAGCACCCAGCACCCTGAGTACTGAGCACTGAGCACCCCGAGTACTGAGCACCCAGCACCCCGAGCACTGAGCACCCAGCAACCTGAGTACTGAGAACAGATCACCCTGAGTACTGAGCACCCAGAACCCTGAGTACTGAGCCCCCAGCACCCTGAGTACTGAGCACCCAGCACCCCGAGCACTGAGCACCCAGCACCCCGAGAATGAGCACCCAGCACCCTGAGTACTGAGAACCGAGCACCCTGAGTACTGAGCACCCAGAACCCTGAGTACTGAGCCCCCAGCACCCTGAGTACTGAGCACCCAGCACCCTGAGTACTGAGCCCCCAGCACCCTGAGTACTGAGCACCCAGCAACCCGAGCACTGAGCACCCAGCACCCTGAGAATGAGCACCCAGCACCATGAGTACTGAGCACCCAGCACCCTGAGTACTGAGCACTAAGCACCCAGAGCACTGAGCACCCAGCACCCCGAGCACTGAGCACCCAGCGCCCCGAGCACTGACCACCCAGCACCCCGAGCACTGAGAACTGAGCACCCTGAGTACTGAGCAACAAGCACCCCGAGTACTGAGCACTGAGAACCCTGAGTACTGAGCACCGAGCACCCTGAGTACTGAGCACCCAGCACCCTGATCACTGAGCACGGAGCACCCCGAGGACTGAGCACCCAGCACCCCGAGCACTGAGCACCCAGTGCCCTGAGCACTGAGCACCGAGCACGCCGAGCACTGAGCACCCAGCACCCTGAGTACTGAGCACCCAGCACCCTGAGCACTGAGCACCCAGCACCCTGAGTACTGAGCACTCAGCACCCTGAGTACTGAGCACGAGCACCCCGAGCACAGAGCACCCAGCACCCTGAGCACTGAGCACCCTGAGGAATGAGCACCCATCACCCTGAGCACTGAGCACCCAGCACCCTGAATACTGAGCACCGATCACCCTGAGCACTGAGCACCCAGCACCCCGAGCACTGAGCACCCAGCACCCTGAGTACTGAGCACCCAGCACCCTGAGCACTGAGCACCCAGCACCCTGAGTACTGAGCACCCTGAGTACTGAGCACCGATCACCCTGAGCACTGAGCACCCAGCACCCTGAGTACTGAGCACCCAGCACCCTGAGCACTGAGCACCCAGCACCCTGAGCACTGAGCACCCAGCACCCTGAGTACTGAGCACCCAGCACCCTGAGTGCTGAGTACCCCACACCCTGAGCACTGAGCACCCAGCACCCTGAGTACTGAGCACCGAGCACCCTGAGTACTGAGCACCCAGCACCCTGAGTACTGAGCACCCAGCACCCTGAGCACTGAGCACCCAGCACCCTGAGTACTGAGCACCCAGCACCCTGAGTACTGAGCACCCAGCACCCAGAGCACTGAGCACCCAGCACCCCGAGCACGGAGCACCCAGGACCCCGAGCACTGAGTACTGAGCACCCAGCACCCTGAGTACTGATCACCGAGCTCCCCGAGCACTGAGCACCCTGAGTACTGAGCACCCAGCACCCCGATCACTGAGCACCCAGCACCCTGAGCACTGAGCACCCAGCACCCTGAGCACTGAGCACCCAGCACACTGAGTACTGAGCACACAGCACGCTGAGTACTGAGCACCCAGCACCCCGAGCACTGAGCACCCAGCACCCTGAGTACTGAGCACTGAGCACCTAGCACCCCGAGCACTGAGCACCCAGCACCCTGTGTACTGAGCACTGAGCACCCTGAGTACTAAGCACCCAGCACCCTTAGTACTGAGCACCCAGGACCCTGAGCACTGAGCACCGAGCACCCGAGCACTGAGCACCCAGCACCCTGAGCACTGAGCACCCAGCACCATGAGCACGGAGCACCCCGAGGACTGAGCACCCAGCACCCTGAGCACTGAGCACCCAGCACCTTCAGTACTGAGCACCGAGCACAACGAGCACTGAGCACCCAGCACCCTGAGTACTGAGCACCCAGCACCCTGAGCACTGAGCCCCCAGCTCCCTGAGCACTGAGCACCAAGCACCCTGAGCACTGAGCCCCCAGCACCCTGAGTACTGAGCACCCAGCAACCCGAGCACTGAGCACCCAGCACCCTGAGAATGAGCACCCAGCACCATGAGTACTGAACACCCAGCACCCTGAGTACTGAGCACTAAGCACCCAGAGCACTGAGCACCCAGCACCCCGAGCACGGAGCACCCAGGACCCCGAGCACTGAGAACTGAGCACCCAGCACCCTGAGTACTGAGCAACGAGATCCCCGAGCACTGAGCACACTGAGTACTGAGCACCCAGCACCCGGAGCACTGAGCACCCAGCACCCTGAGCACTGAGTACCCAGCACCATGAGCACGGAGCACCCCGAGGACTGAGCACCCAGCACCCTGAGCACTGAGCACCCAGCACCTTGAGTACTGAGCACCGAGCACCTCGAGCACTAAGCACCCAGCACCCTGAGTACTGAGCACCCAGCACCCTGAGCACTGAGCACCCAGAACCCTGAGCACTGAGCACCCAGCACCCTGAGCACGGAGCACCCAGCACCCTGAGTACTGAGCACCCAACACCCAGAGTACTGAGCAGCCAGCACCCTGAGCACTGAGCACCCAGCACCCTGAGTACTGAGCACCCAGCACCCTGAGTACTGAACACCCAGCACCCTGAGCACTGAGCACTGAGCACCCTGAGCACTGAGTACTGAGCACTGAGCACCCTGAGCACTGAGCACCCAGCACCCCGAGTACTGAGCACCCAGCACCCCGAGCACTGAGCACCCAGCACCCCGAGCACTGAGCACTGAGCACCCTGAGCACTGAGCACCCAGCACCCCGAGTACTGAGCACTGAGCACCCTGAGTACTGAGCACCAAGCACCCTGAGTACTGAGCACCCAGCACCCTGAGTACTGAGCACCCAGCACCCCGAGCACTGAGCACCCAGCACCCTGAGTACAGAGCACCCTGATTACTGAGCACTGAGCACCGAGCATCCTGAGTACTGAGCACCCAGCTCGCCGAGCACTGAGCACCCAGCACCCTGAGCACTGAGAACCCAGCACCCTGAGCACTGAGCACCCAGCACCCTGAGTACTGAGCACCCAGCTTCCTGAGCACTGAGCACCCAGCACCCTGAGTACTGAGCACCCAGCACCACCCTCAGCACTGAGCACCCAGCACCCCGAGCACTGAGCACCCAGCAACCTGAGCACTGAGCACCCAGCACCCCGAGTACTGAGCACCCTGCACCCCGAGTACAGAGCACCGAGCACCCCGAGCACTGAGCACCCAGCACCCTGAGTACTGAGCACCCAGCACCCTGAGTACTGAGCACTGAGCACCCCGAGTACTGAGCACCCAGCACCCCGAGCACTGAGCAGCCACCAACCTGAGTACTGAGAACAGATCACCCTGAGTACTGAGCACCCAGCACCCTGAGTACTGAGCACCCAGCACCCTGAGTACTGAGCACCCAGCACCCCGAGCACTGAGCACCAAGCACCCCGAGAATGAGCAGCCAGCACCCTGAGTACTGAGAACCGAGCACCCTGATACTGAGCACCCAGCACCCTGAGTACTGAGCCCCCAGCACCCTGAGTACTGAGCACCCAGCAACCCGAGCACTGAGCACCCAGCACCCTGAGAATGAGCACCCAGCACCATGAGTACTGAGCACCCAGCACCCTGAGTACTGAGCACTAAGCACCCAGAGCACTGAGCACCCAGCACCCCGAGCACGGAGCACCCAGGACCCCGAGCACTGAGAACTGAGCACCCAGCACCCTGAGTACTGAGCAACGAGATCCCCGAGCACTGAGCACACTGAGTACTGAGCACCCAGCACCCGGAGCACTGAGCACCCAGCACCCTGAGCACTGAGCACCCAGCACCATGAGCACGGAGCACCCCGAGGACTGAGCAACCAGCACCCTGAGCACTGAGCACCCAGAACCCTGAGCACTGAGCACCCAGCACCCTGAGTACTGAGCACCCAACACCCAGAGTACTGAGCACCCAGCACCCTGAGCACTGAGCACCCAGCACCCTGAGTACTGAGCACCCAGCACCGTGAGCACTGAGCACCCAGCACCCTGAGCACGGAGCACCCAGCACCCTGAGTACTGAGCACCCAACACCCAGAGTACTGAGCACCCAGCACCCTGAGCACTGAGCACCCAGCACCCTGAGTACTGAGCACCCAGCACCCTGAGTACTGAACACCCAGCACCCTGAGCACTGAGCACTGAGCACCCTGAGCACTGAGTACTGAGCACTGAGCACCCTGAGCACTGAGCACCCAGCACCCCGAGTACTGAGCACCCAGCACCAAGAGCACTGAGCACCCAGCACCCCGAGCACTGAGCACTGAGCACCATGAGCACTGAGCACCCAGCACCCCGAGTACTGAGCACTGAGCACCCTGAGTACTGAGCACCAAGCACCCTGAGTACTGAGCACCCAGCACCCTGAGTACTGAGCACCCAGCACCCTGAGCACTGAGCACCCAGCACCCTGAGTACTGAGCACAGAGCACTCTGAGCACTGAGCACCCAGCACCCTGAGCACTGAGCACCCTGAGCACTGAGCACCCTGAGCACTGAGCACTGAGCACCCAGCACCCTGAGTACTGATCACCCAACACTCTGAGCACTGAGCACCCAGCACGCTGAGTACTGAGCACTGAGCACACAGCACCCTGAGTACTGAGCACCCAGCACCCCGAGCACTGAGCACCCAGCGCCCCTAGCACTGAGCACCGAGCACCCTGAGCACTGAGCACTGAGCACACTGAGAACTGAGCACCCAGCACCCCGAGTACTGAGCACTGAGCACCCTGAGTACTGAGCACCCAACACCCAGAGTACTGAGCACCCAGCACCCTGAGAACTGAGCACCCAGCACCCTGAGTACTGAGCACCCAGCACCCTGAGTACTGAGCACCCAGGACCCTGAACACTGAGCACTGAGCACCCAGCACCTTGAGCACTGAGCACTGACCACCCAGCACCCCGAGCACTGAGGACCCAGCACCCCGAGCACTGAGCACCCAGCGCCCTGAGCACTGAGCACCCAGCACACTGAGCACTGAGCACCAAGCCCCCTGAGTACTGAGCACCCAGCACCATGAGTACTGAGCACCCAGCACCCTGAGTACTGAGCACTCAGCACCCTGAGTACTGAGCACCGAGCACCCTGAGTACTGAGCACCGATCACCCTGAGCACTGAGCACCCAGCACCCCGAGCACTGAGCACCCAGCACCCTGAGTACTGAGCACCCAGCACCCTGAGCATTGAGTACCCAGCACCCTTAGTACTGAGCACCCTGAGTACTGAGCACCGATCACCCTGAGCACTGAGCACCCAGCAGCCTGAGTACTGAGCACCCAGCACCCTGAGCACTGAGCACCCAGCACCCTGAGCACTGAGCACCCAGCACCCTGAGTACTGAGCACCCAGCACCCTGAGTACTGAGTACCCAGCACCCTGAGCACTGAGCACCCAGCACCCTGAGTACTGAGCACCGAGCACCCTGAGTACTGAGCACCCTGCACCCTGAGTACTGAGCACCCAGCACCCTGAGCACTGAGCACCCAGCACCCTGAGTACTGAGCACCCAGCACTCTGAGTACTGAGCACCCAGCACCCAGAGCACTGAGCACCCAGCACCCTGAGCACGGAGCACCCAGGACCCCGAGCACTGAGTACTGAGCACCCAGCACCCTGAGTACTGATCACCGAGCTCCCCGAGCACTGAGCACCCTGAGTACTGAGCACCCAGCACCCCGATCACTGAGCACCCAGCACCCTGAGCACTGAGCACCCAGCACCCTGAGCACTGAGCACCCTGCACACTGAGTACTGAGCACCCAGCACGCTGAGTACTGAGCACCCAGCACCCCGAGCACTGAGCACCCAGCACCCTGAGTACTGAGCACTGAGCACCCAGCACCCAGAGCACTGAGCACCCAGCACCCTGTGTACTGAGCACTGAGCACCCTGAGTACTAAGCACCCAGCACCCTGAGTACTGAGCACCCAGGACCCTGAGCACTGAGCACCGAGCACCCCGAGCACTGAGCACCCAGCACCCTGAGCACTCAGCACCCAGCACCCCGAGCACTGAGCACCCAGCACCCTGAGCACTGAGCACCCAGCACCATGAGCACGGAGCACCCCGAGGACTGAGCACCAAGCACCCTGAGCACTGAGCACCCAGCACCTTCAGTACTGGGCACCGAGCACCTCGAGCACTAAGCACCCAGCACGCTGAGTACTGAGCACCCAGCACCCTGAGCACTGAGCACCCAGAAACCTGAGCACTGAGCACCCAGCACCCTGAGCACGGAGCACCCAGCACCCTGAGTACTGAGCACCCAACACCCAGAGTACTGAGCACCCAGCACCCTGAGCACTGAGTACTGAGCACTGAGCACCCTGAGCACTGAGCACCCAGCACCCCGAGTACTGAGCACCCAGCACCCCGAGCACTGAGCACCCAGCGCCCCGAGCACTGAGCACACAGCACCGCGAGCACTGAGCACCCAGCACCCCGAGCACTGAGCACCCAGCGCCCTGAGCACTGAGCACCCAGCACCACGAGTACTGAGCACCGAGCACCCTTAGTACTGAGCACCAAGCACCCCGAGTACTGAGCACCGAGCACCCTGAGTACTGAGCACCCAGCACCCTGATCACTGAGCACGGAGCACCCCGAGGACTGAGCACCCAGCACCCTGAGCACTGAGCACCCAGCACCTTGAGTACTGAGCACCGAGCACAATGAGCACTGAGCACCCAGCACCCTGAGTACTGAGCACCCAGCACCCTGAGCACTGAGCACCCAGCTCCCTGAGCACTGAGCACGCAGCACCCCGAGCACTGAGCACCCAGCACCCTGAGTACTGAGCACAGAGCACCCTGAGCACTGAGCACTGAGCACCCAGCACCCTGAGCACTGAGCACTGAGCACCCAGCACCACAGCCCTGAGCACCCAGCACCCCGAGCACTGAGCACCCAGCACCCTGAGCACTGAGCACCCAGCACCCTGAGTACTGAGCAACCAGCAACCTGAGTACTGAGCACCCAGCACCCTGAGTACTGAGCACTCAGCACCCTGAGTACTGAGCACCGAGCACACCGAGCAATGAGCACCCAGCACCCTGAGCACTGAGCACCCGGAGGACTGTGCACCCAGCACCCTGAGCACTGAGCACCGATCACCCTGAGCAGTGAGCACCCAGCACCCCGAGCACTGAGCACCCAGCACCCTGAGTACTGAGCACCCAGCACCCCGAGTACTGAGCACCCAGCACCCTGTGTACTGAGCACTGAGCACCCTGAGTACTAAGCACCCAGCACCCTTAGTACTGAGCACCCAGGACCCTGAGCACTGAGCACCGAGCACCCGAGCACTGAGCACCCAGCACCCTGAGCACTGAGCACCCAGCACCATGAGCACGGAGCACCCCGAGGACTGAGCACCCAGCACCCTGAGCACTGAGCACCCAGCACCTTCAGTACTGAGCACCGAGCACAACGAGCACTGAGCACCCAGCACCCTGAGTACTGAGCACCCAGCACCCTGAGCACTGAGCACCCAGCTCCCTGAGCACTGAGCACCAAGCACCCTGAGCACTGAGCCCCCAGCACCCTGAGTACTGAGCACCCAGCAACCCGAGCACTGAGCACCCAGCACCCTGAGAATGAGCACCCAGCACCATGAGTACTGAACACCCAGCACCCTGAGTACTGAGCACTAAGCACCCAGAGCACTGAGCACCCAGCACCCCGAGCACGGAGCACCCAGGACCCCGAGCACTGAGAACTGAGCACCCAGCACCCTGAGTACTGAGCAACGAGATCCCCGAGCACTGAGCACACTGAGTACTGAGCACCCAGCACCCGGAGCACTGAGCACCCAGCACCCTGAGCACTGAGTACCCAGCACCATGAGCACGGAGCACCCCGAGGACTGAGCACCCAGCACCCTGAGCACTGAGCACCCAGCACCTTGAGTACTGAGCACCGAGCACCTCGAGCACTAAGCACCCAGCACCCTGAGTACTGAGCACCCAGCACCCTGAGCACTGAGCACCCAGAACCCTGAGCACTGAGCACCCAGCACCCTGAGCACGGAGCACCCAGCACCCTGAGTACTGAGCACCCAACACCCAGAGTACTGAGCAGCCAGCACCCTGAGCACTGAGCACCCAGCACCCTGAGTACTGAGCACCCAGCACCCTGAGTACTGAACACCCAGCACCCTGAGCACTGAGCACTGAGCACCCTGAGCACTGAGTACTGAGCACTGAGCACCCTGAACACTGAGCACCCAGCACCCCGAGTACTGAGCACCCAGCACCCCGAGCACTGAGCACCCAGCACCCCGAGCACTGAGCACTGAGCACCCTGAGCACTGAGCACCCAGCACCCCGAGTACTGAGCACTGAGCACCCTGAGTACTGAGCACCAAGCACCCTGAGTACTGAGCACCCAGCACCCTGAGTACTGAGCACCCAGCACCCCGAGCACTGAGCACCCAGCACCCTGAGTACAGAGCACCCTGATTACTGAGCACTGAGCACCGAGCATCCTGAGTACTGAGCACCCAGCTCGCCGAGCACTGAGCACCCAGCACCCTGAGCACTGAGAACCCAGCACCCTGAGCACTGAGCACCCAGCACCCTGAGTACTGAGCACCCAGCTTCCTGAGCACTGAGCACCCAGCACCCTGAGTACTGAGCACCCAGCACCACCCTCAGCACTGAGCACCCAGCACCAAGAGCACTGAGCACCCAGCAACCTGAGCACTGAGCACCCAGCACCCCGAGTACTGAGCACCCTGCACCCCGAGTACAGAGCACCGAGCACCCCGAGCACTGAGCACCCAGCACCCTGAGTACTGAGCACCCAGCACCCTGAGTACTGAGCACTGAGCACCCCGAGTACTGAGCACCCAGCACCCCGAGCACTGAGCAGCCACCAACCTGAGTACTGAGAACAGATCACCCTGAGTACTGAGCACCCAGCACCCTGAGTACTGAGCACCCAGCACCCTGAGTACTGAGCACCCAGCACCCCGAGCACTGAGCACCAAGCACCCCGAGAATGAGCAGCCAGCACCCTGAGTACTGAGAACCGAGCACCCTGATACTGAGCACCCAGCACCCTGAGTACTGAGCCCCCAGCACCCTGAGTACTGAGCACCCAGCAACCCGAGCACTGAGCACCCAGCACCCTGAGAATGAGCACCCAGCACCATGAGTACTGAGCACCCAGCACCCTGAGTACTGAGCACTAAGCACCCAGAGCACTGAGCACCCAGCACCCCGAGCACGGAGCACCCAGGACCCCGAGCACTGAGAACTGAGCACCCAGCACCCTGAGTACTGAGCAACGAGATCCCCGAGCACTGAGCACACTGAGTACTGAGCACCCAGCACCCGGAGCACTGAGCACCCAGCACCCTGAGCACTGAGCACCCAGCACCATGAGCACGGAGCACCCCGAGGACTGAGCACCCAGCACCCTGAGCACTGAGCACCCAGAACCCTGAGCACTGAGCACCCAGCACCCTGAGCACGGAGCACCCAGCACCCTGAGTACTGAGCACCCAACACCCAGAGTACTGAGCACCCAGCACCCTGAGCACTGAGCACCCAGCACCCTGAGTACTGAGCACCCAGCACCCTGAGTACTGAACACCCAGCACCCTGAGCACTGAGCACTGAGCACCCTGAGCACTGAGTACTGAGCACTGAGCACCCTGAGTACTGAGCACCCAGCACCCCGAGTACTGAGCACCCAGCACCAAGAGCACTGAGCACCCAGCACCCTGAGCACTGAGCACCGATCACCCTGAGCAGTGAGCACCCAGCACCCCGAGCACTGAGCACCCAGCACCCTGAGTACTGAGCACCCAGCACCCCGAGTACTGAGCACCCAGCACCCTGTGTACTGAGCACTGAGCACCCTGAGTACTAAGCACCCAGCACCCTTAGTACTGAGCACCCAGGACCCTGAGCACTGAGCACCGAGCACCCGAGCACTGAGCACCCAGCACCCTGAGCACTGAGCACCCAGCACCATGAGCACGGAGCACCCCGAGGACTGAGCACCCAGCACCCTGAGCACTGAGCACCCAGCACCTTCAGTACTGAGCACCGAGCACAACGAGCACTGAGCACCCAGCACCCTGAGTACTGAGCACCCAGCACCCTGAGCACTGAGCACCCAGCTCCCTGAGCACTGAGCACCAAGCACCCTGAGCACTGAGCCCCCAGCACCCTGAGTACTGAGCACCCAGCAACCCGAGCACTGAGCACCCAGCACCCTGAGAATGAGCACCCAGCACCATGAGTACTGAACACCCAGCACCCTGAGTACTGAGCACTAAGCACCCAGAGCACTGAGCACCCAGCACCCCGAGCACGGAGCACCCAGGACCCCGAGCACTGAGAACTGAGCACCCAGCACCCTGAGTACTGAGCAACGAGATCCCCGAGCACTGAGCACACTGAGTACTGAGCACCCAGCACCCGGAGCACTGAGCACCCAGCACCCTGAGCACTGAGTACCCAGCACCATGAGCACAGAGCACCCCGAGGACTGAGCACCCAGCACCCTGAGCACTGAGCACCCAGCACCTTGAGTACTGAGCACCGAGCACCTCGAGCACTAAGCACCCAGCACCCTGAGTACTGAGCACCCAGCACCCTGAGCACTGAGCACCCAGAACCCTGAGCACTGAGCACCCAGCACCCTGAGCACGGAGCACCCAGCACCCTGAGTACTGAGCACCCAACACCCAGAGTACTGAGCAGCCAGCACCCTGAGCACTGAGCACCCAGCACCCTGAGTACTGAGCACCCAGCACCCTGAGTACTGAACACCCAGCACCCTGAGCACTGAGCACTGAGCACCCTGAGCACTGAGTACTGAGCACTGAGCACCCTGAACACTGAGCACCCAGCACCCCGAGTACTGAGCACCCAGCACCCCGAGCACTGAGCACCCAGCACCCCGAGCACTGAGCACTGAGCACCCTGAGCACTGAGCACCCAGCACCCCGAGTACTGAGCACTGAGCACCCTGAGTACTGAGCACCAAGCACCCTGAGTACTGAGCACCCAGCACCCTGAGTACTGAGCACCCAGCACCCCGAGCACTGAGCACCCAGCACCCTGAGTACAGAGCACCCTGATTACTGAGCACTGAGCACCGAGCATCCTGAGTACTGAGCACCCAGCTCGCCGAGCACTGAGCACCCAGCACCCTGAGCACTGAGAACCCAGCACCCTGAGCACTGAGCACCCAGCACCCTGAGTACTGAGCACCCAGCTTCCTGAGCACTGAGCACCCAGCACCCTGAGTACTGAGCACCCAGCACCACCCTCAGCACTGAGCACCCAGCACCAAGAGCACTGAGCACCCAGCAACCTGAGCACTGAGCACCCAGCACCCCGAGTACTGAGCACCCTGCACCCCGAGTACAGAGCACCGAGCACCCCGAGCACTGAGCACCCAGCACCCTGAGTACTGAGCACCCAGCACCCTGAGTACTGAGCACTGAGCACCCCGAGTACTGAGCACCCAGCACCCCGAGCACTGAGCAGCCACCAACCTGAGTACTGAGAACAGATCACCCTGAGTACTGAGCACCCAGCACCCTGAGTACTGAGCACCCAGCACCCTGAGTACTGAGCACCCAGCACCCCGAGCACTGAGCACCAAGCACCCCGAGAATGAGCAGCCAGCACCCTGAGTACTGAGAACCGAGCACCCTGATACTGAGCACCCAGCACCCTGAGTACTGAGCCCCCAGCACCCTGAGTACTGAGCACCCAGCAACCCGAGCACTGAGCACCCAGCACCCTGAGAATGAGCACCCAGCACCATGAGTACTGAGCACCCAGCACCCTGAGTACTGAGCACTAAGCACCCAGAGCACTGAGCACCCAGCACCCCGAGCACGGAGCACCCAGGACCCCGAGCACTGAGAACTGAGCACCCAGCACCCTGAGTACTGAGCAACGAGATCCCCGAGCACTGAGCACACTGAGTACTGAGCACCCAGCACCCGGAGCACTGAGCACCCAGCACCCTGAGCACTGAGCACCCAGCACCATGAGCACGGAGCACCCCGAGGACTGAGCACCCAGCACCCTGAGCACTGAGCACCCAGAACCCTGAGCACTGAGCACCCAGCACCCTGAGCACGGAGCACCCAGCACCCTGAGTACTGAGCACCCAACACCCAGAGTACTGAGCACCCAGCACCCTGAGCACTGAGCACCCAGCACCCTGAGTACTGAGCACCCAGCACCCTGAGTACTGAACACCCAGCACCCTGAGCACTGAGCACTGAGCACCCTGAGCACTGAGTACTGAGCACTGAGCACCCTGAGCACTGAGCACCCAGCACCCCGAGTACTGAGCACCCAGCACCAAGAGCACTGAGCACCCAGCACCCCGAGCACTGAGCACTGAGCACCCTGAGTACTGAGCACCCAACACCCAGAGTACTGAGCACCCAGCACCCCGAGCACTGAGCACCCAGCGCCCCGAGCACTGAGCACCGAGCACCCTGAGCACTGAGCACTGAGCACACTGAGCACTGAGCACCCAGCACCCCGAGTACTGAGCACTGAGCACCCTGAGTACTGAGCACCCAACACCCAGAGTACTGAGCACCCAGCACCCTGAGAACTGAGCACCCAGCACCCTGAGTACTGAGCACCCAGGACCCTGAACACTGAGCACTGAGCACCCAGCACCTTGAGCACTGAGCACTGACCACCCAGCACCCCGAGCACTGAGGACCCAGCACCCCGAGCACTGAGCACCCAGCGCCCTGAGCACTGAGCACCCAGCACACTGAGCACTGAGCACCAAGCCCCCTGAGTACTGAGCACCCAGCACCATGAGTACTGAGCACCCAGCACCCTGAGTACTGAGCACTCAGCACCCTGAGTACTGAGCACCGAGCACCCTGAGTACTGAGCACCGATCACCCTGAGCACTGAGCACCCAGCACCCCGAGCACTGAGCACCCAGCACCCTGAGTACTGAGCACCCAGCACCCTGAGCATTGAGTACCCAGCACCCTTAGTACTGAGCACCCTGAGTACTGAGCACCGATCACCCTGAGCACTGAGCACCCAGCAGCCTGAGTACTGAGCACCCAGCACCCTGAGCACTGAGCACCCAGCACCCTGAGCACTGAGCTCCCAGCACCCTGAGTACTGAGCACCCAGCACCCTGAGTACTGAGTACCCAGCACCCTGAGCACTGAGCACCCAGCACCCTGAGTACTGAGCACCGAGCACCCTGAGTACTGAGCACCCTGCACCCTGAGTACTGAGCACCCAGCACCCTGAGCACTGAGCACCCAGCACCCTGAGTACTGAGCACCCAGCACTCTGAGTACTGAGCACCCAGCACCCAGAGCACTGAGCACCCAGCACCCTGAGCACGGAGCACCCAGGACCCCGAGCACTGAGTACTGAGCACCCAGCACCCTGAGTACTGATCACCGAGCTCCCCGAGCACTGAGCACCCTGAGTACTGAGCACCCAGCACCCCGATCACTGAGCACCCAGCACCCTGAGCACTGAGCACCCAGCACCCTGAGCACTGAGCACCCTGCACACTGAGTACTGAGCACCCAGCACGCTGAGTACTGAGCACCCAGCACCCCGAGCACTGAGCACCCAGCACCCTGAGTACTGAGCACTGAGCACCCAGCACCCCGAGCACTGAGCACCCAGCACCCTGTGTACTGAGCACTGAGCACCCTGAGTACTAAGCACCCAGCACCCTGAGTACTGAGCACCCAGGACCCTGAGCACTGAGCACCGAGCACCCCGAGCACTGAGCACCCAGCACCCTGAGCACTCAGCACCCAGCACCCCGAGCACTGAGCACCCAGCACCCTGAGCACTGAGCACCCAGCACCATGAGCACGGAGCACCCCGAGGACTGAGCACCAAGCACCCTGAGCACTGAGCACCCAGCACCTTCAGTACTGGGCACCGAGCACCTCGAGCACTAAGCACCCAGCACGCTGAGTACTGAGCACCCAGCACCCTGAGCACTGAGCACCCAGAAACCTGAGCACTGAGCACCCAGCACCCTGAGCACGGAGCACCCAGCACCCTGAGTACTGAGCACCCAACACCCAGAGTACTGAGCACCCAGCACCCTGAGCACTGAGTACTGAGCACTGAGCACCCTGAGCACTGAGCACCCAGCACCCCGAGTACTGAGCACCCAGCACCCCGAGCACTGAGCACCCAGCGCCCCGAGCACTGAGCACCCAGCACCGCGAGCACTGAGCACCCAGCACCCCGAGCACTGAGCACCCAGCGCCCTAAGCACTGAGCACCCAGCACCACGAGTACTGAGCACCGAGCACCCTTAGTACTGAGCACCAAGCACCCCGAGTACTGAGCACCGAGCACCCTGAGTACTGAGCACCCAGCACCCTGATCACTGAGCACGGAGCACCCCGAGGACTGAGCACCCAGCACCCCGAGCACTGAGCACCCAGCACCTTGAGTACTGAGCACCGAGCACAATGAGCACTGAGCACCCAGCACCCTGAGTACTGAGCACCCAGCACCCTGAGCACTGAGCACCCAGCTCCCTGAGCACTGAGCACGCAGCACCCCGAGCACTGAGCACCCAGCACCCTGAGTACTGAGCACAGAGCACCCTGAGCACTGAGCACTGAGCACCCAGCACCCTGAGCACTGAGCACTGAGCACCCAGCACCACAGCCCTGAGCACCCAGCACCCCGAGCACTGAGCACCCAGCACCCTGAGCACTGAGCACCCAGCACCCTGAGTACTGAGCAACCAGCAACCTGAGTACTGAGCACCCAGCACCCTGAGTACTGAGCACTCAGCACCCTGAGTACTGAGCACCGAGCACACCGAGCAATGAGCACCCAGCACCCTGAGCACTGAGCACCCGGAGGACTGTGCACCCAGCACCCTGAGCACTGAGCACCGATCACCCTGAGCAGTGAGCACCCAGCACCCCGAGCACTGAGCACCCAGCACCCTGAGTACTGAGCACCCAGCACCCCGAGTACTGAGCACCCAGCACCCTGAGTACTGAGCACCCAGCACCCCGAGCACTGAGCACCCAGCACCCTGAGTACTGAGCACCCTGATTACTGAGCACTGAGCACCGAGCATCCTGAGTACTGAGCACCCAGCACGCTGAGCACTGAGCACCCAGCACCCTGAGCACTGAGCACCCAGCACCCTGAGCACTGAGCACCCAGCACCCTGAGTACTGAGCACCCAGCACCCTGAGTACTGAGTACCCAGCACCCTGAGCTCTGAGCACCCAGCACCCTGAGTACTGAGCACCGAGCACCCTGAGTACTGAGCACCCAGCAACCTTAGTACTGAGCACCCAGCACCCTGAGCACTGAGCACCCAGCACCCTGAGTACTGAGCACCCAGCACCACCCTCAGCACTGAGCACCCAGCACCCCGAGCACTGAGCACCCAGCACCCTGAGCACTGAGCACCCAACACCCCGAGTACTGAGCACCCTGCACCCCGAGTACTGAGCACCGAGCACCCCGAGCACTGAGCACCCAGCACCCTGAGTACTGAGCACCCAGCACCCTGAGTACTGAGCACTGAGCACCCCGAGTACTGAGCACCCAGCACCCTGAGTACTGAGCACCCAGCACACCGAGCACTGAGCAGCCAGCAACCTGAGTACTGAGAACAGATCACCCTGAGTACTGAGCACCCTGCACCCTGAGTACTGAGCCCCCAGCACCCTGAGTACTGAGCACCCAGCACCCCGGGCACTGAGCACCCAGCACCCCGAGAATGAGCACCCAGCACCCTGAGTACTGAGAACCGAGCACCCTGATACTGAGCACCCAGCACCCTGAGTACTGAGCCCCCAGCACCCTGAGTACTGAGCATCCAGCAACCCGAGCACTGAGCACCCAGCACCCTGAGAATGAGCACCCAGCACCATGAGTACTGAGCACCCAGCACCCTGAGTACTGAGCACTAAGCACCCAGAGCACTGAGCACCCAGCACCCCGAGCACGGAGCACCCAGGACCCCGAGCACTGAGAACTGAGCACCCAGCACCCTGAGTACTGAGCACCGAGATCCCCGAGCCCTGAGCACACTGAGTACTGAGCACCCAGCACCCCGAGCACTGAGCACCCAGCACCCTGAGCACTGAGCACCCAGCACCATGAGCACGGAGCACCCCGAGGACTGAGCACCCAGCACCCTGAGCACTGAGCACCCAGCACCTTGAGTACTGAGCACCGAGCACCTCGAGCACTAAGCACCCAGCACCGTGAGTACTGAGCACCAAGCACCCTGAGCACTGAGCACCCAGAACCCTGAGCACTGAGCACCCAGCACCCTGAGTACTGAGCACCCAACACCCAGAGTACTGAGCACCCAGCACCCTGAGCACTGAGCACCCAGCACCCTGAGTACTGAGCACCCAGCACCCTGAGTACTGAACACCCAGCACCCTGAGCACTGAGCACTGAGCACCCTGAGCACTGAGTACTGAGCACTGAGCACCTTGAGCACTGAGCACACAGCACCCCGAGTACTGAGCACCCAGCACCCCGAGCACTGAGCACCCAGCACCCCGAGCACTGAGCACTGAGCACCCTGAGCACTGAGCACCCAGCACCCCGAGTACTGAGCACTGAGCACCCTGAGTACTGAGCACCAAGCACCCTGAGTACTGAGCACCCAGCACCCTGAGTACTGAGCACCCAGCACCCTGAGCACTGAGCACCCAGCACCCCGAGCACTGAGCACCCAGCACCCTGAGTACTGAGCACAGAGCACTCTGAGCACTGAGCACCCAGCACCCTGAGTACTGAGCACCCAGCACCCTGAGTCCTGAGCAACCAGCAGTCTGAGAACTGAGCACCCAGCACCCTGAGCACTGAGCACTGAGCACCCAGCACCACAGCCCTGAGCACCCAGCACCCCGAGCACTGAGCACCCAGCACCCTGATCACTGAGCACCCAGCACCCTGAGTACTGAGCAACCAGCAACCTGAGTACTGAGCACCCAGCAACCTGAGTACTGAGCACTCAGCACCCTGAGTACTGAGCACCGAGCACACCGAGCAATGAGCACCCAGCACCCTGAGCACTGAGCACCTGGAGGACTGAGCACCCAGCACCCTGAGCACTGAGCACCGATCACCCTGAGCAGTGAGCACCCAGCACCCCGAGCACTGAGCACTCAGCACCCTGAGTACTGAGCACCCAGCACCCCGAGTACTGAGCACCCAGCACCCTGAGTACTGAGCACCCAGCACCCCGAGCACTGAGCACCCAGCACCCTGAGTACTGAGCACCCTGATTACTGAGCACTGAGCACCGAGCATCCTGAGTACTGAGCACCCAGCACCCCGAGCACTGAGCACAAAGCACCCTGAGCACTGAGCACCCAGCACCCTGAGCACTGAGCACCCAGCACCCTGAGTACTGAGTACCCAGCACCCTGAGCTCTGAGCACCCAGCACCCTGAGTACTGAGCACCGAGCACCCTGAGTACTGAGCACCCAGCACCCTTAGTACTGAGCACCCAGCACCCTGAGTACTGAGCACCCAGCACCCTGAGTACTGAGCACTGAGCACCCTGAGCACTGAGTACTGAGCACTGATCACCCTGAGCACTGAGCACCCAGCACCCCGAGCACTGAGCACCCAGTGCCCTGAGCACTGAGCACCCAGCACCCTGAGAACTGAGCACCCAGCACCCTGAGTACTGAGCACCCAGCACCCTGAGTACTGAGCACCCAGCACCCTGAGCACTGAGCACTGAGCACCCAGCACCTTGAGCACTGAGCACTGACCACCAAGCACCCCGAGCACTGAGCACCCAGCACCCCGAGCACTGAGCACCCAGTGCCCTGAGCACTGAGCACCCAGAACACAGAGCACTGAGCACCCAGCCCCCTGAGTACTGAGCACCCAGCACCATGAGTACTGAGCACCCAGCACCCTTAGTACTGAGCACCCAGCACCCTGAGTACTGAGCACCCAGCACCCTGAGCACTGAGCACTGAGCACCCTGAGCACTGAGTACTGAGCACTGATCACCCTGAGCACTGAGCACCCAGCACCCCGAGCACTGAGCACCCAGTGCCCTGAGCACTGAGCACCCAGCACCCTGAGAACTGAGCACCCAGCACCCTGAGTACTGAGCACCCAGCACCCTGAGTACTGAGCACCCAGCACCCTGAGCACTGAGCACTGAGCACCCAGCACCTTGAGCACTGAGCACTGACCACCAAGCACCCCGAGCACTGAGCACCCAGCACCCCGAGCACTGAGCACCCAGTGCCCTGAGCACTGAGCACCCAGAACACAGAGCACTGAGCACCCAGCCCCCTGAGTACTGAGCACCCAGCACCATGAGTACTGAGCACCCAGCACCCTGAGTACTGAGCACTCAGCACCCTGAGTACTGAGCACCGAGCACCCCGAGCACAGAGCACCCAGCACCCTGAGCACTGAGCACCCTGAGGAATGAGCACCCATCACCCTGAGCACTGAGCACCCAGCACCCTGAATACTGAGCACCGATCACCCTGAGCACTGAGCACCCAGCACCCCGAGCACTGAGCACCCAGCACCCTGAGTACTGAGCACCCAGCACCCTGAGCACTGAGCACCCAGCACCCTGAGTACTGAGTACCCAGCACCCTGAGCTCTGAGCACCCAGCACCCTGAGTACTGAGCACCGAGCACCCTGAGTACTGAGCACCCAGCACCCTTAGTACTGAGCACCCAGCACCCTGAGTACTGAGCACCCAGCACCCTGAGTACTGAGCACTGAGCACCCTGAGCACTGAGTACTGAGCACTGATCACCCTGAGCACTGAGCACCCAGCACCCCGAGCACTGAGCACCCAGTGCCCTGAGCACTGAGCACCCAGCACCCTGAGAACTGAGCACCCAGCACCCTGAGTACTGAGCACCCAGCACCCTGAGTACTGAGCACCCAGCACCCTTAGTACTGAGCACCCAGCACCCTGAGTACTGAGCACCCAGCACCCTGAGCACTGAGCACTGAGCACCCTGAGCACTGAGTACTGAGCACTGATCACCCTGAGCACTGAGCACCCAGCACCCCGAGCACTGAGCACCCAGTGCCCTGAGCACTGAGCACCCAGCACCCTGAGAACTGAGCACCCAGCACCCTGAGTACTGAGCACCCAGCACCCTGAGTACTGAGCACCCAGCACCCTGAGCACTGAGCACTGAGCACCCAGCACCTTGAGCACTGAGCACTGACCACCAAGCACCCCGAGCACTGAGCACCCAGCACCCCGAGCACTGAGCACCCAGTGCCCTGAGCACTGAGCACCCAGAACACAGAGCACTGAGCACCCAGCCCCCTGAGTACTGAGCACCCAGCACCATGAGTACTGAGCACCCAGCACCCTGAGTACTGAGCACTCAGCACCCTGAGTACTGAGCACCGAGCACCCCGAGCACAGAGCACCCAGCACCCTGAGCACTGAGCACCCTGAGGAATGAGCACCCATCACCCTGAGCACTGAGCACCCAGCACCCTGAATACTGAGCACCGATCACCCTGAGCACTGAGCACCCAGCACCCCGAGCACTGAGCACCCAGCACCCTGAGTACTGAGCACCCAGCACCCTGAGCACTGAGCACCCAGCACCCTGAGTACTGAGTACCCAGCACCCTGAGCTCTGAGCACCCAGCACCCTGAGTACTGAGCACCGAGCACCCTGAGTACTGAGCACCCAGCACCCTTAGTACTGAGCACCCAGCACCCTGAGTACTGAGCACCCAGCACCCTGAGTACTGAGCACTGAGCACCCTGAGCACTGAGTACTGAGCACTGATCACCCTGAGCACTGAGCACCCAGCACCCCGAGCACTGAGCACCCAGTGCCCTGAGCACTGAGCACCCAGCACCCTGAGAACTGAGCACCCAGCACCCTGAGTACTGAGCACCCAGCACCCTGAGTACTGAGCACCCAGCACCCTGAGCACTGAGCACTGAGCACCCAGCACCTTGAGCACTGAGCACTGACCACCAAGCACCCCGAGCACTGAGCACCCAGCACCCCGAGCACTGAGCACCCAGTGCCCTGAGCACTGAGCACCCAGAACACAGAGCACTGAGCACCCAGCCCCCTGAGTACTGAGCACCCAGCACCATGAGTACTGAGCACCCAGCACCCTTAGTACTGAGCACCCAGCACCCTGAGTACTGAGCACCCAGCACCCTGAGCACTGAGCACTGAGCACCCTGAGCACTGAGTACTGAGCACTGATCACCCTGAGCACTGAGCACCCAGCACCCCGAGCACTGAGCACCCAGTGCCCTGAGCACTGAGCACCCAGCACCCTGAGAACTGAGCACCCAGCACCCTGAGTACTGAGCACCCAGCACCCTGAGTACTGAGCACCCAGCACCCTGAGCACTGAGCACTGAGCACCCAGCACCTTGAGCACTGAGCACTGACCACCAAGCACCCCGAGCACTGAGCACCCAGCACCCCGAGCACTGAGCACCCAGTGCCCTGAGCACTGAGCACCCAGAACACAGAGCACTGAGCACCCAGCCCCCTGAGTACTGAGCACCCAGCACCATGAGTACTGAGCACCCAGCACCCTGAGTACTGAGCACTCAGCACCCTGAGTACTGAGCACCGAGCACCCCGAGCACAGAGCACCCAGCACCCTGAGCACTGAGCACCCTGAGGAATGAGCACCCATCACCCTGAGCACTGAGCACCCAGCACCCTGAATACTGAGCACCGATCACCCTGAGCACTGAGCACCCAGCACCCCGAGCACTGAGCACCCAGCACCCTGAGTACTGAGCACCCAGCACCCTGAGCACTGAGCACCCAGCACCCTGAGTACTGAGCACCCTGAGTACTGAGCACCGATCACCCTGAGCACTGAGCACCCAGCACCCTGAGTACTGAGCACCCAGCACCCTGAGCACTGAGCACCCAGCACCCTGAGCACTGAGCACCCAGCACCCTGAGTACTGAGCACCCAGCACCCTGAGTGCTGAGTACCCCACACCCTGAGCACTGAGCACCCAGCACCCTGAGTACTGAGCACCGAGCACCCTGAGTACTGAGCACCCAGCACCCTGAGTACTGAGCACCCAGCACCCTGAGCACTGAGCACCCAGCACCCTGAGTACTGAGCACCCAGCACCCTGAGTACTGAGCACCCAGCACCCAGAGCACTGAGCACCCAGCACCCCGAGCACGGAGCACCCAGGACCCCGAGCACTGAGTACTGAGCACCCAGCACCCTGAGTACTGATCACCGAGCTCCCCGAGCACTGAGCACCCTGAGTACTGAGCACCCAGCACCCCGATCACTGAGCACCCAGCACCCTGAGCACTGAGCACCCAGCACCCTGAGCACTGAGCACCCAGCACACTGAGTACTGAGCACCCAGCACGCTGAGTACTGAGCACCCAGCACCCCGAGCACTGAGCACCCAGCACCCTGAGTACTGAGCACTGAGCACCTAGCACCCCGAGCACTGAGCACCCAGCACCCTGTGTACTGAGCACTGATCACCCTGAGTACTAAGCACCCAGCACCCTTAGTACTGAGCACCCAGGACCCTGAGCACTGAGCACCGAGCACCCGAGCACTGAGCACCCAGCACCCTGAGCACTGAGCACCCAGCACCATGAGCACGGAGCACCCCGAGGACTGAGCACCCAGCACCCTGAGCACTGAGCACCCAGCACCTTCAGTACTGAGCACCGAGCACAACGAGCACTGAGCACCCAGCACCCTGAGTACTGAGCACCCAGCACCCTGAGCACTGAGCACCCAGCTCCCTGAGCACTGAGCACCAAGCACCCTGAGCACTGAGCCCCCAGCACCCTGAGTACTGAGCACCCAGCAACCCGAGCACTGAGCACCCAGCACCCTGAGAATGAGCACCCAGCACCATGAGTACTGAACACCCAGCACCCTGAGTACTGAGCACTAAGCACCCAGAGCACTGAGCACCCAGCACCCCGAGCACGGAGCACCCAGGACCCCGAGCACTGAGAACTGAGCACCCAGCACCCTGAGTACTGAGCAACGAGATCCCCGAGCACTGAGCACACTGAGTACTGAGCACCCAGCACCCGGAGCACTGAGCACCCAGCACCCTGAGCACTGAGTACCCAGCACCATGAGCACGGAGCACCCCGAGGACTGAGCACCCAGCACCCTGAGCACTGAGCACCCAGCACCTTGAGTACTGAGCACCGAGCACCTCGAGCACTAAGCACCCAGCACCCTGAGTACTGAGCACCCAGCACCCTGAGCACTGAGCACCCAGAACCCTGAGCACTGAGCACCCAGCACCCTGAGCACGGAGCACCCAGCACCCTGAGTACTGAGCACCCAACACCCAGAGTACTGAGCAGCCAGCACCCTGAGCACTGAGCACCCAGCACCCTGAGTACTGAGCACCCAGCACCCTGAGTACTGAACACCCAGCACCCTGAGCACTGAGCACTGAGCACCCTGAGCACTGAGTACTGAGCACTGAGCACCCTGAGCACTGAGCACCCAGCACCCCGAGTACTGAGCACCCAGCACCCCGAGCACTGAGCACCCAGCACCCCGAGCACTGAGCACTGAGCACCCTGAGCACTGAGCACCCAGCACCCCGAGTACTGAGCACTGAGCACCCTGAGTACTGAGCACCAAGCACCCTGAGTACTGAGCACCCAGCACCCTGAGTACTGAGCACCCAGCACCCCGAGCACTGAGCACCCAGCACCCTGAGTACAGAGCACCCTGATTACTGAGCACTGAGCACCGAGCATCCTGAGTACTGAGCACCCAGCTCGCCGAGCACTGAGCACCCAGCACCCTGAGCACTGAGAACCCAGCACCCTGAGCACTGAGCACCCAGCACCCTGAGTACTGAGCACCCAGCTTCCTGAGCACTGAGCACCCAGCACCCTGAGTACTGAGCACCCAGCACCACCCTCAGCACTGAGCACCCAGCACCCCGAGCACTGAGCACCCAGCAACCTGAGCACTGAGCACCCAGCACCCCGAGTACTGAGCACTGAGCACCCCGAGTACTGAGCACCCAGCACCCCGAGCACTGAGCAGCCACCAACCTGAGTACTGAGAACAGATCACCCTGAGTACTGAGCACCCAGCACCCTGAGTACTGAGCAACCAGCACCCTGAGTACTGAGCACCCAGCACCCCGAGCACTGAGCACCAAGCACCCCGAGAATGAGCAGCCAGCACCCTGAGTACTGAGAACCGAGCACCCTGATACTGAGCACCCAGCACCCTGAGTACTGAGCCCCCAGCACCCTGAGTACTGAGCACCCAGCAACCCGAGCACTGAGCACCCAGCACCCTGAGAATGAGCACCCAGCACCATGAGTACTGAGCACCCAGCACCCTGAGTACTGAGCACTAAGCACCCAGAGCACTGAGCACCCAGCACCCCGAGCACGGAGCACCCAGGACCCCGAGCACTGAGAACTGAGCACCCAGCACCCTGAGTACTGAGCAACGAGATCCCCGAGCACTGAGCACACTGAGTACTGAGCACCCAGCACCCGGAGCACTGAGCACCCAGCACCCTGAGCACTGAGCACCCAGCACCATGAGCACGGAGCACCCCGAGGACTGAGCACCCAGCACCCTGAGCACTGAGCACCCAGAACCCTGAGCACTGAGCACCCAGCACCCTGAGCACGGAGCACCCAGCACCCTGAGTACTGAGCACCCAACACCCAGAGTACTGAGCACCCAGCACCCTGAGCACTGAGCACCCAGCACCCTGAGTACTGAGCACCCAGCACCCTGAGTACTGAACACCCAGCACCCTGAGCACTGAGCACTGAGCACCCTGAGCACTGAGTACTGAGCACTGAGCACCCTGAGCACTGAGCACCCAGCACCCCGAGTACTGAGCACCCAGCACCAAGAGCACTGAGCACCCAGCACCCCGAGCACTGAGCACTGAGCACCATGAGCACTGAGCACCCAGCACCCCGAGTACTGAGCACTGAGCACCCTGAGTACTGAGCACCAAGCACCCTGAGTACTGAGCACCCAGCACCCTGAGTACTGAGCACCCAGCACCCTGAGCACTGAGCACCCAGCACCCTGAGTACTGAGCACAGAGCACTCTGAGCACTGAGCACCCAGCACCCTGAGCACTGAGCACCCTGAGCACTGAGCACCCTGAGCACTGAGCACTGAGCACCCAGCACCCTGAGTACTGAGCACCCAACACTCTGAGCACTGAGCACCCAGCACGCTGAGTACTGAGCACTGAGCACACAGCACCCTGAGTACTGAGCACCCAGCACCCCGAGCACTGAGCACCCAGCGCCCCGAGCACTGAGCACCGAGCACCCTGAGCACTGAGCACTGAGCACACTGAGAACTGAGCACCCAGCACCCCGAGTACTGAGCACTGAGCACCCTGAGTACTGAGCACCCAACACCCCACAGTACTGAGCACCCAGCACCCTGAGAACTGAGCACCCAGCACCCTGAGTACTGAGCACCCAGCACCCTGAGTACTGAGCACCCAGGACCCTGAACACTGAGCACTGAGCACCCAGCACCTTGAGCACTGAGCACTGACCACCCAGCACCCCGAGCACTGAGGACCCAGCACCCCGAGCACTGAGCACCCAGCGCCCTGAGCACTGAGCACCCAGCACACTGAGCACTGAGCACCAAGCCCCCTGAGTACTGAGCACCCAGCACCATGAGTACTGAGCACCCAGCACCCTGAGTACTGAGCACTCAGCACCCTGAGTACTGAGCACCGAGCACCCTGAGTACTGAGCACCGATCACCCTGAGCACTGAGCACCCCAGCACCCCGAGCACTGAGCACCCAGCACCCTGAGTACTGAGCACCCAGCACCCTGAGCATTGAGTACCCAGCACCCTTAGTACTGAGCACCCTGAGTACTGAGCACCGATCACCCCTGAGCACTGAGCACCCAGCAGCCTGAGTACTGAGCACCCAGCACCCTGAGCACTGAGCACCCAGCACCCTGAGCACTGAGCACCCAGCACCCTGAGTACTGAGCACCCAGCACCCTGAGTACTGAGTACCCAGCACCCTGAGCACTGAGCACCCAGCACCCTGAGTACTGAGCACCGAGCACCCTGAGTACTGAGCACCCTGCACCCTGAGTACTGAGCACCCAGCACCCTGAGCACTGAGCACCCAGCACCCTGAGTACTGAGCACCCAGCACTCTGAGTACTGAGCACCCAGCACCCAGAGCACTGAGCACCCAGCACCCTGAGCACGGAGCACCCAGGACCCCGAGCACTGAGTACTGAGCACCCAGCACCCTGAGTACTGATCACCGAGCTCCCCGAGCACTGAGCACCCTGAGTACTGAGCACCCAGCACCCCGATCACTGAGCACCCAGCACCCCTGAGCACTGAGCACCCAGCACCCTGAGCACTGAGCACCCTGCACACTGAGTACTGAGCACCCAGCACGCTGAGTACTGAGCACCCAGCACCCCGAGCACTGAGCACCCAGCACCCTGAGTACTGAGCACTGAGCACCCAGCACCCCGAGCACTGAGCACCCAGCACCCTGTGTACTGAGCACTGAGCACCCTGAGTACTAAGCACCCAGCACCCTGAGTACTGAGCACCCAGGACCCTGAGCACTGAGCACCGAGCACCCCGAGCACTGAGCACCCAGCACCCTGAGCACTCAGCACCCAGCACCCCGAGCACTGAGCACCCAGCACCCTGAGCACTGAGCACCCAGCACCATGAGCACGGAGCACCCCGAGGACTGAGCACCAAGCACCCTGAGCACTGAGCACCCAGCACCTTCAGTACTGGGCACCGAGCACCTCGAGCACTAAGCACCCAGCACGCTGAGTACTGAGCACCCAGCACCCTGAGCACTGAGCACCCAGAAACCTGAGCACTGAGCACCCAGCACCCTGAGCACGGAGCACCCAGCACCCTGAGTACTGAGCACCCAACACCCAGAGTACTGAGCACCCAGCACCCTGAGCACTGAGTACTGAGCACTGAGCACCCTGAGCACTGAGCACCCAGCACCCCGAGTACTGAGCACCCAGCACCCCGAGCACTGAGCACCCAGCGCCCCGAGCACTGAGCACCCAGCACCGCGAGCACTGAGCACCCAGCACCCCCGAGCACTGAGCACCCAGCGCCCTGAGCACTGAGCACCCAGCACCACGAGTACTGAGCACCGAGCACCCTTAGTACTGAGCACCAAGCACCCCGAGTACTGAGCACCGAGCACCCTGAGTACTGAGCACCCAGCACCCTGATCACTGAGCACGGAGCACCCCGAGGACTGAGCACCCAGCACCCCGAGCACTGAGCACCCAGCACCTTGAGTACTGAGCACCGAGCACAATGAGCACTGAGCACCCAGCACCCTGAGTACTGAGCACCCAGCACCCTGAGCACTGAGCACCCAGCTCCCTGAGCACTGAGCACGCAGCACCCCGAGCACTGAGCACCCAGCACCCTGAGTACTGAGCACAGAGCACCCTGAGCACTGAGCACTGAGCACCCAGCACCCTGAGCACTGAGCACTGAGCACCCAGCACCACAGCCCTGAGCACCCAGCACCCCGAGCACTGAGCACCCAGCACCCTGAGCACTGAGCACCCAGCACCCTGAGTACTGAGCAACCAGCAACCTGAGTACTGAGCACCCAGCACCCTGAGTACTGAGCACTCAGCACCCTGAGTACTGAGCACCGAGCACACCGAGCAATGAGCACCCAGCACCCTGAGCACTGAGCACCCGGAGGACTGTGCACCCCAGCACCCTGAGCACTGAGCACCGATCACCCTGAGCAGTGAGCACCCAGCACCCCCGAGCACTGAGCACCCAGCACCCTGAGTACTGAGCACCCAGCACCCCGAGTACTGAGCACCCAGCACCCTGTGTACTGAGCACTGAGCACCCTGAGTACTAAGCACCCAGCACCCTTAGTACTGAGCACCCAGGACCCTGAGCACTGAGCACCGAGCACCCGAGCACTGAGCACCCAGCACCCTGAGCACTGAGCACCCAGCACCATGAGCACGGAGCACCCCGAGGACTGAGCACCCAGCACCCTGAGCACTGAGCACCCAGCACCTTCAGTACTGAGCACCGAGCACAACGAGCACTGAGCACCCAGCACCCTGAGTACTGAGCACCCAGCACCCTGAGCACTGAGCACCCAGCTCCCTGAGCACTGAGCACCAAGCACCCTGAGCACTGAGCCCCCCAGCACCCTGAGTACTGAGCACCCAGCAACCCGAGCACTGAGCACCCA
>NW_024543709.1:0-40272 GCF_018167655.1 Microtus oregoni
TGAGCACCCAGCACTCTGAGTACTGAGCACCCAGCACCCTGAGTACTGAGCACCCAGCACCCTGAGTACTTAGCACTGAGCACCCCGAGCACTGAGCACCCAGCACCCTGAGCACTGAGCACCCAGCACCCTGAGTACTGAGCACTGAGCACCCTGAGCACTGAGCACCCAGCACAACGAGCACTGAGCACTGAGCACCCCTGAGCACTGAGCACCCAGCAGCCTGAGTAATGAGCACCCAGCACCCTGAGTACTGAGCACTGAGCACACTGAGCACTTGAGCACCCAGCACTACGAGCACTGAGCACCCAGCACTCTGAGTACTGAGCACCCAGCACCCTGAGTACTGAGCACCCAGCACCCTGAGTACTTAGCACTGAGCACCCCGAGCACTGAGCACCCAGCACCCTGAGCACTGAGCACCCAGCACCCTGAGTACTGAGCACCCAGCAGCCTGAATACTGAGCACCCAGCGTACTGAGCACCGAGCACCCCGAGCACTGAGCAGCCAGCACCCTGAGTACTGAGCACCCAGCACCCCCGAGCACTGAGCACCCAGCACCCTGAGTACTGAGCACCGAGCACCCTGAGTACTGAGCACCCAGCACCCTGAGTACTGAGCACCCAGCGTACTGAGCACCGAGGACCCAGCAACCTGAGCCCTGAGCACCCAGCACCCTGAGTACTGAGCACTGAGCACCCAGCACCCCGGGCACTGAGCACCCAGCACCCTGAGTACTAAGCACCCAGCACCCTGAGTACTGAGCACCCAGCACCCTGAGTACTGAGCACCCAGCGTACTGAGCACCGAGCACCCCGAGCACTGAGCACCCAGCACCCTGAGTACTGAGCACCCAGCACCCCGAGCACTGAGCACCCAGCACCCTGAGTACTGAGCACCGAGCACCCTGAGTACTGAGCACCCAGCACCCTGAGTACTGAGCACCCAGCGTACTGAGCACCGAGCACCCAGCACCCTGAGTACTGAGCACCCAGCAACCTGAGCACTGAGCACCCACCACCCTGAGTACTGAGCACTGAGCACGCCGAGTATTGAGCACCGGGCACCCCCGAGCACTAAGCACCCAGCACCCAGAGCACCGAGCACCCAGCACCCTGAGCACTGAGCACCCAGCACCCTGAGCACTGAGCACCCAGCACCCTGAGCACTGCGCACCCGGCATCCTGAGCACTGAGCACCCAGCACCCTGAGCACTGAGCAACCAGCACCCTGAGTACTGAGCACCCAACGTACTGAGCACCGAGTACCCTGAGCACTGAGCACCCAGAACCCCGAGTACTGAGCACCGGGCACCCCGAGCACTAAGCACCCAGCACCCCGAGCACCGAGCACCCAGCACCTTGAGCACTGAGCACCCAGCACCCCGAGCACTGAGCACCAAGCACCCCGAGCACTGAGCACCCAGCACCCCGAGCACTGAGCACCAAGCACCCCGAGCACTGAGCACCCAGCACCCCGAGCACTGAGCACCCAGCACCCTGAGCACTGAGCACCCAGAACCCCGAGAACTGAGCACCCACCACCCCGAGCACTGAGCACCCCGCACCCCGAGCACTGAGCACCCAGCACCCCGAGCACTGTGCACCCAGCACCCTGAGTACTGAGCACCCAGCACCCTGAGTACTTAGCACCCAACACCCTGAGCACTGAGCACCCAGCACCCTGAGTACTGAGCACCCAGCACCACAAGCACAGAGCACCCTGAGTACTGAGCACCCTGCACCCCAAGCACTGTGCACCCTGAGTACTGAGCACCCATCACCCTGATTAATTAGCACCCAGCACCCCGAGTACTGAGCACCGAGCACCCTGAGTACTGAGCACCCTGCACCCCAAGCACTGTGCACCCTGAGCACTGAGCACCCAGCACCCTGAGTACTGAGCACCCAGCACCCTGAGCAATGAGCACCCTGAGTACTGAGCACCCAGCACCTTGAGCACTGAGCACCGAGCACCCCGAGCACTGAGCACCCAGCACCCGGAGTACTGAGCACCCAGCAGTCTGAGTACTAAGCACCGAGCACCCTGAGTACTGAGCACTGAGCACCCAGCACCCTGAGCACTGAGCACCCAGCACCCTGAGTACTGAGCACTGAGCACCCAGCACCCTGAGCACTGAGCACCCAGCACCCTGAGTACTGAGCACCGAGCACCCAGCACCCTGAGCACTGAGCACTGAGCACCCTGAGTACTGAGCACCCCAGCACCCTGAGTACTGAGCACCCAGCGTACTGAGCACCGAGCACCCAGCACCTGAGTACTGAGCACCCAGCACCCTGAGCACTGAGCACCCAGCACCCTGAGTACTGAGCACTGAGCACCCCGAGTACTGAGCACCGGGCACCCCGAGCACTAAGCACCCAGCACCCAGAGCACCGAGCACCCAGCACCCTGAGCACTGAGCACCCAGCACCCTGAGCACTGAGCACCCAGCACCCTGAGCACTGAGCACCTAGCACCCTGAGCACTGAGCACCCAGCACCCTGAGTTCTGAGCACCCAACGTACTGAGCACCTAGTACCCTGAGCACTGAGCACCCAGAACCCCGAATACTGAGCACCGGGGCACCCCGAGCACTAAGCACCCAGCACCCTGAGCAGTGAGCACCGAGCACCCCAAGCACTGGGCACCCAGCACCCGGAGTACTGAGCACCCAGCACCCTGAGTACTAAGCACCGAGCACCCTGAGTACTGAGCACCCAGCACCCTGAGCACTGAACACACAGCACCCTGAGTACTGAGCACCTAGAGGACTGAGCACCCAGCACCCTGAGTACTGAGCACCGAGCACCTCGAGCACTGAGCACCCAGCACCGCGAGCACTGAGCACCCAGCACCCCGAGCACAGAGCACCCAGCACCCTGAGTACTGAGCACGCAGCACCCTGAGTACTGAGCACCCAGCACCCCGAGCACTGAGCACCCAGCACCCTGAGCACTGAGCACCAGCACCCGAGTACTGAGCACCCAGCACCCTGAGTACTGAGCACCCAGCACCCTGAGTACTGAGCACCCAGCACCCCGAGTACTGAGCACCAAGCACCCTGAGTACTGAACACCCAGCACCCTGAGCACTGAGCACTGAGCACACTGAGCACTGAGTACTGAGCACCGAGCACCCCGAGCACTGAGCACCCAGCACCCGGAGTACTGAGCACCCAGCACGCTGAGTACTAAGCACCGAGCATCCTGAGTACTGAGCACCCAGCACCCTGAGCACTGAACACACAGCACCCTGAGTACTGAGCACCTCGAGCACTGAGCACCCAGCACCCTGAGTACTGAGCACCGAGCACCCCGAGCACTGAGCACCCAGCACGCCGAGCACTGAGCACCCAGCACCCCGAGCACTGAGCACCCAGCACCCTGAGTACTGAGCACCCAGCACCCTGAGCACTGAGCACCCAGCACCGTGAGCACTGAGCACCCAGCACCCTGAATACTGAGCACCCAGCACCCTGAGCACTGAGTACCCAGCTCCCTGAGCACTGAGCACCCAGCACCCTGAATACTGAGCACCCAGCACCTCGAGCCCTGAGCTCCCAGCACCCTGAGTACTGAGCATCAAGCACCCTGAGCACTGAGCACCCAGCACCCTGAGCACTGAGCAGCCAGCACCCTGAGCACTGAGCACCCAACGTACTGAGCAACGAGCACCCCGAGCACTGAGCACCCAGAACCCTGAGTACTGAGCGCTGAGCACCCTGAGTACTGAGCACCCAGCACCCCGAGCACTGAGCACCCAGCACCCCGAGCACTGAGCACCCAGCACCCCGAGCACTGAGCACCCAGCACCGTGAGTACTGAGCACCCAGCACCCTGAAAACTGAGCACCGAGCACCCCGAGCACTGAGCACCGGGCACCCCGAGCACTGAGCACCCAGCACCCTGAGTACTGAGCACCCAGCACCCTAAGTATTGAGCACTGACCACTGAGCTCCCTGAGCACTGAGCACCCAGCACCCTGAGCACTGAGCACCCAGCATCCTGAGCACTGAGTACTGAGCACCCAGCACCCCAAACACTGAGCACCGAGCACCCTGAGAACTGAGCACCGAGCACCCTGAGTACTGAGCAGCCAGCACCATGAGTACTGAGCACCGAGCACCCAGAGTACTGAGCAACCTGAGTACTGAGCACCCAGCACCCTGAGAATGAGCACCCAGCACCCTGAGCACTGAGTACCCAGCACCCTGAGCACTGAGCACCCAGCACCCTGAGCACTGAGCACACAGCACCCTGAGCACTGAGCACCCAGCACCCTGAGTACTGAGCACTGAGCACCCAGCACCCCGAGCACTGAGCACCCAGCACCCTGAGTACTGAGCACTGAGCACCCAGCACCCCGAGTACTGAGCACCAAGCACCCTGAGTACTGAACACCCAGCACCCTGAGCACTGAGCAGTGAGCACCCTGAGCACTGAGTACTGAGCACCGAGCACCCCGAGCACTGAGCACCCAGCACCCCGAGTACTAAGCACCGAGCATCCTGAGTACTGAGCACCCAGCACCCTGAGCACTGAACACACAGCACCCTGAGTACTGAGCACCTCGAGCACTGAGCACCCAGCACCCTGAGTAC
This sequence comes from Microtus oregoni, assembly GCF_018167655.1. Lineage (NCBI taxonomy): Eukaryota > Metazoa > Chordata > Mammalia > Rodentia > Cricetidae > Microtus > Microtus oregoni. Next base: position 4,605 of record NW_024543709.1, read on the forward strand.
TGAGCACCGAGCACCCCGAGCACTGAGCACCCAGCACCCCGAGCACTGAGCACCCAGCACCCCGAGCACTGAGCACCCAGCACCCTGAGTACTGAGCACCCAGCACCCTGAGTACTGAGCACCCAGCACCCTGAGCACTGAGAACCCAGCACCCTGAGCACTGAGCACCCAGCACCCTGAATACTAAGCACCCAGCACCCTGAGCACTGAGTACCCAGCACCCTGAGCACTGAGCACCCAGCACCCTGAGTACTGAGCACCCAGCACCAAGAGTTCTGAGCACCGAGCATCCTGAGCACTGAGCACCGAGCACCCCGAGCACTGAGCACCCAGCACCCTGAGTAATGAGCACCCAGCACCCCGAGTACTGAGAACCCAGAACCGTGAGTACTGAGCACCCAGCACCCTGAGTACTGAGCACCCAGCACCCTGAGTACTGAGCACTGATCACCGTGAGCACTGAGCACCCAGCACCCTGAGTACTGAGCACCCAGCACCCTGAGTACTGAGCACCCAGCACCCTGGGCACTGAGCACCCAGCACCCTGAGTGCTGAGCACCTAGCACCCTGAGTACTGAGCACACAGCACCCTGAGCAATGAGCACCCAGCACCCTGAGTACTGAGCACTGATCACCCTGAGCACTGAGCACCCAGCACCCTGAGTACTGAGCACCCAGCACCCTGAGTACTGAGCACCCAGCACCCTGGGCACTGAGCACCCAGCACGCTGAGTGCTGAGCACCCAGCACCCCGAGCACTGAGCATCCAGCACCCTGAGTACTGAGCACCATGAGTACTGAGCACTGAGCACCCAGCAGCCTGAGTACTGAGCACCCTGAGGACTGAGCACCCATCACCCTCAGCACTGAGAACCCAGCACCCTGAGTACTGAGCACTGATCACCCTGAGCACTGAGCACCCAGCACCCTGAGTACTGAGCACCCAGCACCCCGAGCACTGAGCACCCAGCACCCTGAGTACTGAGCACCCAGCACCCCGAGCACTGAGCACCCAGCACCCTGAGTACTGAGCACCGAGCACCCTGAGTACTGAGCACCCAGCACCCTGAGTACTGAGCACCCAGCACCCTGAGTACTGAGCACCCAGCGTACTGAGCACCGAGGACCCAGCAACCTGAGCCCTGAGCACCCAGCACCCTGAGTACTGAGCACTGAGCACCCAGCACCCCGAGCACTGAGCACCCAGCACCCTGAGTACTAAGCACCCAGCACCCTGAGTACTGAGCACCCAGCACCCTGAGTACTGAGCACCCAGCGTACTGAGCACCGAGCACCCCGAGCACTGAGCACCCAGCACCCTGAGTACTGAGCACCCAGCACCCCGAGCAATGAGCACCCAGCACCCTGAGTACTGAGCACCGAGCACCCTGAGTACTGAGCACGCAGCACCCTGAGTACTGAGCACCCAGCGTACTGAGCACCGAGCACCCAGCACCCTGAGTACTGAGCACCCAGCACCCTGAGCACTGAGCACCCAACACCCTGAGTACTGAGCACTGAGCACGCCGAGTATTGAGCACCGGGCACCCCGAGCACTAAGCACCCAGCACCCAGAGCACCGAGCACCCAGCACCCTGAGCACTGAGCACCCAGCACCCTGAGCACTGAGCACCCAGCACCCTGAGCACTGAGCACCCGGCACCCTGAGCACTGAGCACCCAGCACCCTGAGCACTGAGCACCCAGCACCCTGAGTACTGAGCACCCAACGTACTGAGCACCGAGTACCCTGAGCACTGAGCACCCAGAACCCCGAGTACTGAGCACCGGGCACCCCGAGCACTAAGCACCCAGCACCCCGAGCACCGAGCACCCAGCACCCTGAGCACTGAGCACCGAGCACCCTGAGTACTGAGCACCCAGCACCCTGAGTACTGAGCACCCAGCGTACTGAGCACCGAGCACCCAGCACCCTGAGTACTGAGCACCCAGCACCCTGAGCACTGAGCACCCAGCGCCCTGAGTACTGAGCACCGGGCACCCCGAGCACTAAGCACCCAGCACCCAGAGCACCGAGCACCCAGCACCCTGAGCACTGAGCACCCAGCACCCTGAGCACTGAGCACCCAGCACCCTGAGCACTGAGCACCTAGCACCCTGAGCACTGAGCACCCAGCACCCTGAGTTCTGAGCACCCAACGTACTGAGCACCTAGTACCCTGAGAACTGAGCACCCAGAACCCCGAGTACTGAGCACCGGGCACCCCGAGCACTAAGCACCCAGCACCCTGAGCACTGAGCACCGAGCACCCCAAGCACTGAGCACCCAGCACCCGGAGTACTGAGCACCCAGCACCCTGAGTACTAAGCACCGAGCACCCTGAGTACTGAGCACCCAGCACCCTGAGCACTGAACACACAGCACCCTGAGTACTGAGCACCTAGAGGACTGAGCACCCAGCACCCTGAGTACTGAGCACCGAGCACCTCGAGCACTGAGCACCCAGCACCGCGAGCACTGAGCACCCAGCACCCCGAGCACAGAGCACCCAGCACCCTGAGTACTGAGCACGCAGCACCCTGAGTACTGAGCACCCAGCACCCCGAGCACTGAGCACCCAGCACCCTGAGCACTGAGCACCCAGCACCCGAGTACTGAGCACCCAGCACCCTGAGTACTGAGCACCCAGCACCCTGAGTACTGAGCACCCAGCACCCCGAGTACTGAGCACCAAGCACCCTGAGTACTGAACACCCAGCACCCTGAGCACTGAGCACTGAGCACCCTGAGCACTGAGTACTGAGCACCGAGCACCCCGAGCACTGAGCACCCAGCACCCGGAGTACTGAGCACCCAGCACGCTGAGTACTAAGCACCGAGCATCCTGAGTACAGAGCACCCAGCACCCTGAGCACTGAACACACAGCACCCTGAGTACTGAGCACCTCGAGCACTGAGCACCCAGCACCCTGAGTACTGAGCACCGAGCACCCCGAGCACTGAGCACACAGCACGCCGAGCACTGAGCACCCAGCACCCCGAGCACTGAGCACCCAGCACCCTGAGTACTGAGCACCCAGCACCCTGAGTACTGAGCACCCAGCACCCTGAGCACTGAGTACCCAGCACCCCGAGCACTGAGCACCCAGCACCCTGAATACTGAGCACCCAGCACCCTGAGCACTGAGTACCCAGCACCCTGAGCACTGAGCACCCAGCACCCTGAATACTGAGCACCCAGCACCCCGAGCCCTGAGCTCCCAGCACCCTGACTACTGAGCATCAAGCACCCTGAGCACTGAGCACCCAGCACCCTGAGCACTGAGCAGCCAGCACCCTGAGCACTGAGCACCCAACGTACTGAGCAACGAGCACCCCGAGCACTGAGCACCCAGAACCCTGAGTACTGAGCGCTCAGCACCCTGAGTACTGAGCACCCAGCACCCCGAGCACTGAGCACCCAGCACCCCGAGCACTGAGCACCCAGCACCCCGAGCACTGAGCACCCAGCACCGTGAGTACTGAGCACCCAGCACCCTGAAAACTGAGCACCGAGCACCCCGAGCACTGAGCACCGGGCACCCCGAGCACTGAGCACCCAGCACCCTGAGTACTGAGCACCCAGCACCCTAAGTATTGAGCACTGACCACTGAGCTCCCTGAGCACTGAGCACCCAGCACCCTGAGCACTGAGCACCCAGCATCCTGAGCACTGAGTACTGAGCACCCAGCACCCCAAACACTGAGCACCGAGCACCCTGAGAACTGAGCACCGAGCACCCTGAGTACTGAGCAGCCAGCACCATGAGTACTGAGCACCGAGCACCCAGAGTACTGAGCAACCTGAGTACTGAGCACCCAGCACCCTGAGAATGAGCACCCAGCACCCTGAGCACTGAGTAGCCAGCACCCTGAGCACTGAGCACCCAGCACCCTGAGCACTGAGCACACAGCACCCTGAGCACTGAGCACCCAGCACCCTGAGTACTGAGCACTGAGCACCCAGCACCCCGAGCACTGAGCACCCAGCACCCTGAGTACTGAGCACTGAGCACCCAGCACCCCGAGTACTGAGCACCAAGCACCCTGAGTACTGAACACCCAGCACCCTGAGCACTGAGCACTGAGCACCCTGAGCACTGAGTACTGAGCACCGAGCACCCCGAGCACTGAGCACCCAGCACCCCGAGTACTAAGCACCGAGCATCCTGAGTACTGAGCACCCAGCACCCTGAGCACTGAACACACAGCACCCTGAGTACTGAGCACATCGAGCACTGAGCACCCAGCACCCTGAGTACTGAGCACCGAGCACCCCGAGCACTGAGCACCCAGCACCCCGAGCACTGAGCACCCAGCACCCCGAGCACTGAGCACCCAGCACCCTGAGTACTGAGCACCCAGCACCCTGAGTACTGAGCACCCAGCGTACTGAGCACCGAGCACCCAGCACCCTGAGTACTGAGCACCCAGCACCCTGAGCACTGAGCACCCACCACCCTGAGTACTGAGCACTGAGCACGCCGAGTATTGAGCACCGGGCACCCCGAGCACTAAGCACCCAGCACCCAGAGCACCGAGCACCCAGCACCCTGAGCACTGAGCACCCAGCACCCTGAGCACTGAGCACCCAGCACCCTGAGCACTGAGCACCCGGCACCCTGAGCACTGAGCACCCAGCACCCTGAGCACTGAGCACCCAGCACCCTGAGTACTGAGCACCCAACGTACTGAGCACCGAGTACCCTGAGCACTGAGCACCCAGAACCCCGAGTACTGAGCACCGGGCACCCCGAGCACTAAGCACCCAGCACCCCGAGCACCGAGCACCCAGCACCCTGAGCACTGAGCACCGAGCACCCTGAGTACTGAGCACCCAGCACCCTGAGTACTGAGCACCCAGCGTACTGAGCACCGAGCACCCAGCACCCTGAGTACTGAGCACCCAGCACCCTGAGCACTGAGCACCCAGCGCCCTGAGTACTGAGCACCGGGCACCCCGAGCACTAAGCACCCAGCACCCAGAGCACCGAGCACCCAGCACCCTGAGCACTGAGCACCCAGCACCCTGAGCACTGAGCACCCAGCACCCTGAGCACTGAGCACCTAGCACCCTGAGCACTGAGCACCCAGCACCCTGAGTTCTGAGCACCCAACGTACTGAGCACCTAGTACCCCGAGAACTGAGCACCCAGAACCCCGAGTACTGAGCACCGGGCACCCCGAGCACTAAGCACCCAGCACCCTGAGCACTGAGCACCGAGCACCCCAAGCACTGAGCACCCAGCACCCGGAGTACTGAGCACCCAGCACCCTGAGTACTAAGCACCGAGCACCCTGAGTACTGAGCACCCAGCACCCTGAGCACTGAACACACAGCACCCTGAGTACTGAGCACCTAGAGGACTGAGCACCCAGCACCCTGAGTACTGAGCACCGAGCACCTCGAGCACTGAGCACCCAGCACCGCGAGCACTGAGCACCCAGCACCCCGAGCACAGAGCACCCAGCACCCTGAGTACTGAGCACGCAGCACCCCGAGTACTGTGCACCCAGCACCCCGAGCACTGAGCACCCAGCACCCTGAGCACTGAGCACCCAGCACCCGAGTACTGAGCACCCAGCACCCTGAGTACTGAGCACCCAGCACCCTGAGTACTGAGCAACCAGCACCCCGAGTACTGAGCACCAAGCACCCTGAGTACTGAACACCCAGCACCCTGAGCACTGAGCACTGAGCACCCTGAGCACTGAGTACTGAGCACCGAGCACCCCGAGCACTGAGCACCCAGCACCCGGAGTACTGAGCACCCAGCACGCTGAGTACTAAGCACCGAGCATCCTGAGTACTGAGCACCCAGCACCCTGAGCACTGAACACACAGCACCCTGAGTACTGAGCACCTCGAGCACTGAGCACCCAGCACCCTGAGTACTGAGCACCGAGCACCCCGAGCACTGAGCACCCAGCACGCCGAGCACTGAGCACCCAGCACCCCGAGCACTGAGCACCCAGCACCCTGAGTACTGAGCACCCAGCACCCTGAGTACTGAGCACCCAGCACCCTGAGCACTGAGTACCCAGCGCCCCGAGCACTGAGCACCCAGCACCCTGAATACTGAGCACCCAGCACCCTGAGCACTGAGTACCCAGCACCCTGAGCACTGAGCACCCAGCACCCTGAATACTGAGCACCCAGCACCCCGAGCCCTGAGCTCCCAGCACCCTGAGTACTGAGCATCAAGCACCCTGAGCACTGAGCACCCAGCACCCTGAGCACTGAGCAGCCAGCACCCTGAGCACTGAGCACCCAACGTACTGAGCAACGAGCACCCCTAGCACTGAGCAGCCAGAACCCTGAGTACTGAGCGCTCAGCACCCTGAGTACTGAGCACCCAGCACCCCGAGCACTGAGCACCCAGCACCCCGAGGACTGAGCACCCAGCACCCCGAGCACTGAGCACCCAGCACCGTGAGTACTGAGCACCCAGCACCCTGAAAACTGAGAACCGAGCACCCCGAGCACTGAGCACCGGGCACCCCGAGCACTGAGCACCCAGCACCCTGAGTACTGAGCACCCAGCACCCTAAGTATTGAGCACTGACCACTGAGCTCCCTGAGCACTGAGCACCCAGCACCCTGAGCACTGAGCACCCAGCATCCTGAGCACTGAGTACTGAGCACCCAGCACCCCAAACACTGAGCACCGAGCACCCTGAGAACTGAGCACCGAGCACCCTGAGTACTGAGCAGCCAGCACCATGAGTACTGAGCACCGAGCACCCAGAGTACTGAGCAACCTGCGTACTGAGCACCCAGCACCCTGAGAATGAGCACCCAGCACCCTGAGCACTGAGTAGCCAGCACCCTGAGCACTGAGCACCCAGCACCCTGAGCACTGAGCACACAGCACCCTGAGCACTGAGCACCCAGCACCCTGAGTACTGAGCACTGAGCACCCAGCACCCCGAGCACTGAGCACCCAGCACCCTGAGTACTGAGCACTGAGCACCCAGCACCCCGAGTACTGAGCACCAAGCACCCTGAGTACTGAGCACTGAGCACCCAGCACCCCGAGCACTGAGCACCCAGCACCCTGAGCACTGAGCACACAGCACCCTGAGCACTGAGCACTGAGCACCCTGAGCACTGAGTACTGAGCACCGAGCACCCCGAGCACTGAGCACCCAGCACCCCGAGTACTAAGCACCGAGCATCCTGAGTACTGAGCACCCAGCACCCTGAGCACTGAACACACAGCACCCTGAGTACTGAGCACATCGAGCACTGAGCACCCAGCACCCTGAGTACTGAGCACCGAGCACCCCGAGCACTGAGCACCCAGCACCCCGAGCACTGAGCACCCAGCACCCCGAGCACTGAGCACCCAGCACCCTGAGTACTGAGCACCCAGCACCCTGAGTACTGAGCACCCAGCACCCTGAGCACTGAGAACCCAGCACCCTGAGCACTGAGCACCCAGCACCCTGAATACTGAGCACCCAGCACCCTGAGCACTGAGTACCCAGCACCCTGAGCACTGAGCACCCAGCACCCTGAGTACTGAGCACCCAGCACCAAGAGTTCTGAGCACCGAGCATCCTGAGCACTGAGCACCGAGCACCCCGAGCACTGAGCACCCAGCACACTGAGTAATGAGCACCCAGCACCCCGAGTACTGAGAACCCAGAACCGTGAGTACTGAGCACCCAGCACCCTGAGTACTGAGCACCCAGCACCCTGAGTACTGAGCACTGATCACCCTGAGCACTGAGCACCCAGCACCCTGAGTACTGAGCACCCAGCACCCTGAGTACTGAGCACCCAGCACCCTGGGCACTGAGCACCCAGCACCCTGAGTGCTGAGCACCGAGCACCCTGAGTACTGAGCACCCAGCACCCTGAGCAATGAGCACCCAGCACCCTGAGTACTGAGCACTGATCACCCTGAGCACTGAGCACCCAGCACCCTGAGTACTGAGCACCCAGCACCCTGAGTACTGAGCACCCAGCACCCTGGGCACTGAGCACCCAGCACGCTGAGTGCTGAGCACCCAGCACCCCGAGCACTGAGCATCCAGCACCCTGAGTACTGAGCACCATGAGTACTGAGCACTGAGCACCCAGCAGCCTGAGTACTGAGCACCCTGAGGACTGAGCACCCATCACCCTGAGCACTGAGAACCCAGCAACCTGAGTACTGAGCACTGATCACCCTGAGCACTGAGCACCCAGCACCCTGAGTACTGAGCACACAGCACCCTGAGTACTGAGCACCCAGCACGCTGGGCACTGAGCACCCAGCACCCTGAGTGCTGAGCACCGAGCACCCTGAGTACTGAGCACCATGAGGACTGAGCACCCAGCACCCTGAGCACTGGGCACTGATCACCCTGAGCACTGAGCACCCAGCACCCTGAGTACTGAGCACCCAGCACCCCGAGCACTGAGCACCCAGCACCCCGAGCACTGAGCACTGAGCACCCTAAGTTCTGAGCACCCTGAGTACTAAGCACCCAGCACCCTGAGTACTGAGCACCCAGCACCCTGAGCACTGAGCACCCAGCACCCTGAGTACTGAGCACCCAGCACCCCGAGTACTGAGCACCCAGCACCCTGAGTACTGACCTGAGTACTGAGCACCCAGCACCCTGAGTACTGAGCACCCAGCACCCTGAGTACTGAGCACTCAGCACCCTGAGTACTGAGCACCGAGCACCCCGAGCACTGAGCACCCAGCACCTTGAGCACTGAGCACCCAGCACCCTGAGTACTGAGCACCCAGCACCCCGAGTACTGAGCACCCAGCACCCTGAGTACTGAGCACCCAGCACCCCGAGCACTGAGCACCCAGCACCCTGAGTACTGAGGACCCAGCACCCTGAGCACTGAGCACCCAGCACCCTGAGTACTGAGCACCCAGCACCCTGAGTACTGAGCACCCAGCACCCTGAGTACTGAGCACCCAGCACCCTGAGTACTGAGCACCCAGCACCCTGAGCACTGAGCACCCAGCACCCTGAGCACTGAGCACCCAGCACCCCGAGCACTGCGCACCCAGCACCCTGAGTACTGAGCACCCAGCACCCTGAGCACTGAGCACCCAGCACCCTGAGCACTGAGCACCCAGCACCCTGAGTACTGAGCACCCAGCACCCTGAGTAGTGAGCACCCAACGTACTGAGCACCGAGCACCCCGAGCACTGAGTACCCAGCACCCTGAGTACTGAGCACCGAGCCCCCCGAGCACTGAGCACCCAGCACCCTGAGTACTGAGCACTGATCACCCTGAGCACTGAGCACCCAGCACCCTGAGTACTGAGCACCCAGCACCCTGAGTACTGAGCACCCAGCACCCTGGGCACTGAGCACCCAGCACCCTGAGTGCTGAGCACCGAGCACCCTGAGTACTGAGCACCATGAGGACTGAGCACCCAGCACCCTGAGCACTGGGCACTGATCACCCTGAGCACTGAGCACCCAGCACCCTGAGTACTGAGCACCCAGCACCCCGAGCACTGAGCACCCATCACCCCGAGCACTGAGCACTGAGCACCCTAAGTACTGAGCACCCTGAGTACTAAGCACCCAGCACCCTGAGTACTGAGCACCCAGCACCCTGAGCACTGAGCACCCAGCACCCTGAGTACTGAGCACCCAGCACCCCGAGTACTGAGCACCCAGCACCCTGAGTTCTGACCTGAGTACTGAGCACCCAGCACCCTGAGTACTGAGCACCCAGCACCCTGAGTACTGAGCACTCAGCACCCTGAGTACTGAGCACCGAGCACCCCGAGCACTGAGCACCCAGCACCTTGAGCACTGAGCACCCTGAGGACTGAGCACCCAGCACGCTGAGCACTGAGCACCGATCACCCTGAGCACTGAGCACCCAGCACCAAAAGCACTGAGCACCCAGCACCCTGAGTACTGAGCACCCAGCACCCCGAGTACTGAGCACCCAGCACCCTGAGTACTGAGCACCCAGCACCCCGAGCACTGAGCACCCAGCACCCTGAGTACTGAACACCCTGAGTACTGAGCACTGAGCACTGAGCACCCTGAGTACTGAGCACCCTGAGGACTGAGCACCCAGCACCCTGAGCACTGAGCACCCAGCACCCTGAGTACTGAGCACTGATCACCCTGAGCACTGAGCACCCAGCACCCCGAGCACTGAGCACCCAGCACCCTGAGTACTGAGGACCCAGCACCCTGAGCACTGAGCACCCAGCACCCTGAGTACTGAGCACCCAGCACCCTGAGTACTGAGCACCCAGCACCCTGGGCACTGAGCACCCAGCACCCTGAGTACTGAACACCGAGAACCCTGAGTACTGAGCACCCAGCACCCTGAGTCCTGAGCCCCAGCACCCTGAGCACTGAGCAACCAGCACTCTGAGCACTGAGCACCAAGCACCCTGAGTACTGAGCAACCAGCACCCTGAGTACTGAACACCCAGCCCCCTGAGCACTGAGCACTGAGCACACAGCACCCTGAGCACTGAGCACTGAGCACCCAGCACCCTGAGCACTGAGCACCCAGCACCCCGAGCACTGAGCACCCAGCACCCTGAGCACCCAGCACCCTGAGCACTGAGCACCCTGAGCACTGAGCACTGAGCACCCAGCACCCTGAGTACTGAGCACCCAACACTCTGAGCACTGAGCACCCAGCACGCTGAGTACTGAGCACTGAGCACACAGCACCCTGAGTACTGAGCACCCAGAACTCCGAGCACTGAGCAACCAGCTCCCCGAGCACTGAGCACCCAGCACCCCGAGTGCTGAGCACTGAGCACCCTGAGTACTGAGCACCCAGCACCCCGAGTACTGAGCACCGAGCACCCTGAGTACTGAGCACCCAGCACCCTGAGCACTGAGCACGGAGCACCCCGAGAACTGAGCATCCAGCACCCTGAGCACTGAGCACCCAGCACCTTGAGTACTGAGCACCGAGCACCCCGAGCACTGAGCACCCAGCACCCTGAATACTGAGAACCCAGCACCATGAGCACTGAGCACACAGCACCCTGAGCACTGAGCACCCAGCACCCCGAGCACTGAGCACCCAGCACCCTGAGTACTGAGCACCCAACACCCAGAGTACTGAGCACCCAGCACCCTGAGCACTGAGCACCCAGGACCCTGAGTACTGAGCACCCAGCACCCTGAGTACTGAGCACCCAGCACCCTGAGCACTGAGCACTGAGCACCCAACACCGTGAGCACTGAGCACCCAGCACCCCGAGCACTGAGCACCCAGCACTCCGAGCACTGAGCACCCAGCACCCTGAGCACTGAGCACCCAGCACGCTGAGCACTGAGCACCCAGCCCCCTGAGTACTGAGCACCCAGCACCATGAGTACTGAGCACCCAGCACCCTGAGTACTGAGCACACAGCACCCTGAGTACTGAGCACCGAGCTCCCCGAGCACTGAGCACCCAGCACCCCGAGCAACGAGCACCCTGAGTACTAAGCACCGAGCACCCTGAGCACTGAGCACCCAGCACCCTGAGCACTGAGGACCCAGCACCCTGAGCACCGAGCAAACAGCACCATGAGTACTGAGCACAAAGCACCCTGAGCACTGAGCACCCAGCACCCTGAGTACTGAGCACAGAGCACCCCGAGTACTGAGCACCCAGCACCCCGAGCACTGAGCATCCAGCACCCCGAGCACTGAGCACCCAGCACACTGAGCACTGAGCACCCTGAGTACTGAGCACCCAGCACCCTGAGCACTGAGCACCCAGCACCCTGAGTACTGAGCACTGAGCACCCAGCACCCCGAGCACTGAGCACCCAGCACCCTGAGTACTGAACACTGAGAGACAAGCACCCCGAGCACTGAGCACCCAGCACCCTGAGCACTGAGCACCCAGCACCCGAGTACTGATCACCCAGCACCCTGAGAACTGAGCACTCAGCACCCTGAGTACTGAGCACCCAGCACCCTGAGTACTGAGCACCCAGCACCCTGAGCACTGAGCACCCAGTACCCTGAGCACTGAGCACCCAGCACCCCGAGCACTGCGCACCCAGCACCCTGAGTACTGAGCACCCAGCACCCTGAGCACTGAGCACCCAGCACCCTGAGCACTGAGCACCCAGCACCCTGAGTACTGAGCACCCAGCACCCTGAGTAGTGAGCACCCAACGTACTGAGCACCGAGCACCCCGAGCACTGAGTACCCAGCACCCTGAGTACTGAGCACCGAGCACCCCGAGCACTGAGCACCCAGCACCCTGAGTACTGAGCTCTGAGCACCCCGAGCACTGAGCACCCAGCGCCCCGAGCACTGAGCACCCAGCGCCCCGAGCACTGAGCACCCAGAACCCCGAGCACTGAGCACCCAGTGCCCCGAGCACTGAGCACCCAGCAACCCCGAGCACTGTGCACCCAGCAACCCCGAGCACTGAGCACCCAGCACCCCGAGCACTGAGCACCCAGCACCCTGAGTACTGAGAACCCAGCACCCTGAGTACTGAGCACCCAGCACCCTGAGCATTGAGCACCCAGCACACTGAGTACTGAGCACCCAACACCCCAAGCACTGAGCACCCTGAGTATTGAGCACCCAGCACCCCAAGCACTGAGCACACTGAGTACTGAGCACCCAGCATCCTGAGTAATGAGCAACCAGCACCCCGAGCACTGAGCACCCAGCAACCTGAGTACTGAGCACCGAGCACCCTGAGCACTGAGCACCCAGCACCCTGAGAACTGAGCACCGAGCACCCCGAGTACTGAGCACCCAGCACCCCGAGCACTGAGCACCCAGCACCCCGAGCACTGAGCACCCAGCACACCTAGCAACGACCACTCGGGGTACTAAGCACCGAGCACCCTGAGCACTGAGCACCCAGCACCCTGAGCACTGAGCTCCCAGCACCCTGAGTACTGAGCACCCAGCACCCTGAGCACTGAGCACCCAGCACCCCGTGCACTGAGCACCCAGCACCAAGAGCAACGAGCAATGAGCACCCTGAGCACTGAACACCCAGCACCCTGAGGACTGATCACCCAGCACCCCGAGCACTGAGCACCCAGCACCCTGAGCACTGAGCACCCTGAGTACTGAGCACTGAGCACCCTGAGTACTGAGCACTGAGCACCCTGCGTACTGAGCACCCAGCACACTGAGTACTGAGCACCCAGCACCCTGAGCACTGAGCACCGAGCTCCCTGAGCACTGAGCACCCAGCACCCTGAGCACTGAGCACCCAGCACCCCGAGCAGTGAGCACCCAGCACCCTGAGCCCTGAGCACCCTGAGTACTGAGCACTGAGCACCCTGAGTACTGAGCACCCAGCACCCTGAGTACTGAGCACCCAGCACCCTGAGTACTGAGCACCCAGCACCCTGAGTACTGAGCACCCAGCACCCTGAGCAATGAGCACCCTGAGTACTGAGCACCCAGCACCCTGAGCACTGAGCACCGAACATCCCGAGTTCTGAGCACCCAGCACCCAGAGTAATGAGCACCCAGCAACCTGATTACTGAGCACACAGCACCCTGAGCAATGAGCACCCCGAGCACTGAGCACCCAGCACCCTGAGCACTGAGGACAAAGCACCCTGAGTACTGAGCACCCAGCACCCTGAGTACTGAGCATCCAGCACCCCGAGCACTGAGCACCCAGCACCCTGAGTACTGAGCACTGAGAACCCAGCACCCTGAGCACTGAGCACCCAGCACCCTGAATACTGAGCACCCAGCACCCTGAGCACTGAGTACCCAGCACCCTGAGCACTGAGCACCCAGCACCCTGAGTACTGAGCACCCAGCACCAAGAGTTCTGAGCACCGAGCATCCTGAGCACTGAGCACCGAGCACCCCGAGCACTGAGCACCCAGCACACTGAGTAATGAGCACCCAGCACCCCGAGTACTGAGAACCCAGAACCGTGAGTACTGAGCACCCAGCACCCTGAGTACTGAGCACCCAGCACCCTGAGTACTGAGCACTGATCACCCTGAGCACTGAGCACCCAGCACCCTGAGTACTGAGCACCCAGCACCCTGAGTACTGAGCACCCAGCACCCTGGGCACTGAGCACCCAGCACCCTGAGTGCTGAGCACCGAGCACCCTGAGTACTGAGCACCCAGCACCCTGAGCAATGAGCACCCAGCACCCTGAGTACTGAGCACTGATCACCCTGAGCACTGAGCACCCAGCACCCTGAGTACTGAGCACCCAGCACCCTGAGTACTGAGCACCCAGCACCCTGGGCACTGAGCACCCAGCACGCTGAGTGCTGAGCACCCAGCACCCCGAGCACTGAGCATCCAGCACCCTGAGTACTGAGCACCATGAGTACTGAGCACTGAGCACCCAGCAGCCTGAGTACTGAGCACCCTGAGGACTGAGCACCCATCACCCTGAGCACTGAGAACCCAGCAACCTGAGTACTGAGCACTGATCACCCTGAGCACTGAGCACCCAGCACCCTGAGTACTGAGCACACAGCACCCTGAGTACTGAGCACCCAGCACGCTGGGCACTGAGCACCCAGCACCCTGAGTGCTGAGCACCGAGCACCCTGAGTACTGAGCACCATGAGGACTGAGCACCCAGCACCCTGAGCACTGGGCACTGATCACCCTGAGCACTGAGCACCCAGCACCCTGAGTACTGAGCACCCAGCACCCCGAGTACTGAGCACCCAGCACCCTGAGTACTGACCTGAGTACTGAGCACCCAGCACCCTGAGTACTGAGCACCCAGCACCCTGAGTACTGAGCACTCAGCACCCTGAGTACTGAGCACCGAGCACCCCGAGCACTGAGCACCCAGCACCTTGAGCACTGAGCACCCAGCACCCTGAGTACTGAGCACCCAGCACCCCGAGTACTGAGCACCCAGCACCCTGAGTACTGAGCACCCAGCACCCCGAGCACTGAGCACCCAGCACCCTGAGTACTGAGGACACAGCACCCTGAGCACTGAGCACCCAGCACCCTGAGTACTGAGCACCCAGCACCCTGAGTACTGAGCACCCAGCACCCTGAGTACTGAGCACCCAGCACCCTGAGTACTGAGCACCCAGCACCCTGAGCACTGAGCACCCAGCACCCTGAGCACTGAGCACCCAGCACCCCGAGCACTGCGCACCCAGCACCCTGAGTACTGAGCACCCAGCACCCTGAGCACTGAGCACCCAGCACCCTGAGCACTGAGCACCCAGCACCCTGAGTACTGAGCACCCAGCACCCTGAGTAGTGAGCACCCAACGTACTGAGCACCGAGCACCCCGAGCACTGAGTACCCAGCACCCTGAGTACTGAGCACCGAGCCCCCCGAGCACTGAGCACCCAGCACCCTGAGTACTGAGCACTGATCACCCTGAGCACTGAGCACCCAGCACCCTGAGTACTGAGCACCCAGCACCCTGAGTACTGAGCACCCAGCACCCTGGGCACTGAGCACCCAGCACCCTGAGTGCTGAGCACCGAGCACCCTGAGTACTGAGCACCATGAGGACTGAGCACCCAGCACCCTGAGCACTGGGCACTGATCACCCTGAGCACTGAGCACCCAGCACCCTGAGTACTGAGCACCCAGCACCCCGAGCACTGAGCACCCATCACCCCGAGCACTGAGCACTGAGCACCCTAAGTACTGAGCACCCTGAGTACTAAGCACCCAGCACCCTGAGTACTGAGCACCCAGCACCCTGAGCACTGAGCACCCAGCACCCTGAGTACTGAGCACCCAGCACCCCGAGTACTGAGCACCCAGCACCCTGAGTTCTGACCTGAGTACTGAGCACCCAGCACCCTGAGTACTGAGCACCCAGCACCCTGAGTACTGAGCACTCAGCACCCTGAGTACTGAGCACCGAGCACCCCGAGCACTGAGCACCCAGCACCTTGAGCACTGAGCACCCTGAGGACTGAGCACCCAGCACGCTGAGCACTGAGCACCGATCACCCTGAGCACTGAGCACCCAGCACCAAAAGCACTGAGCACCCAGCACCCTGAGTACTGAGCACCCAGCACCCCGAGTACTGAGCACCCAGCACCCTGAGTACTGAGCACCCAGCACCCCGAGCACTGAGCACCCAGCACCCTGAGTACTGAACACCCTGAGTACTGAGCACTGAGCACTGAGCACCCTGAGTACTGAGCACCCTGAGGACTGAGCACCCAGCACCCTGAGCACTGAGCACCCAGCACCCTGAGTACTGAGCACTGATCACCCTGAGCACTGAGCACCCAGCACCCCGAGCACTGAGCACCCAGCACCCTGAGTACTGAGGACCCAGCACCCTGAGCACTGAGCACCCAGCACCCTGAGTACTGAGCACCCAGCACCCTGAGTACTGAGCACCCAGCACCCTGGGCACTGAGCACCCAGCACCCTGAGTACTGAACACCGAGAACCCTGAGTACTGAGCACCCAGCACCCTGAGTCCTGAGCCCCAGCACCCTGAGCACTGAGCAACCAGCACTCTGAGCACTGAGCACCAAGCACCCTGAGTACTGAGCAACCAGCACCCAGAGTACTGAACACCCAGCCCCCTGAGCACTGAGCACTGAGCACACAGCACCCTGAGCACTGAGCACTGAGCACCCAGCACCCTGAGCACTGAGCACCCAGCACCCCGAGCACTGAGCACCCAGCACCCTGAGCACCCAGCACCCTGAGCACTGAGCACCCTGAGCACTGAGCACTGAGCACCCAGCACCCTGAGTACTGAGCACCCAACACTCTGAGCACTGAGCACCCAGCACGCTGAGTACTGAGCACTGAGCACACAGCACCCTGAGTACTGAGCACCCAGAACTCCGAGCACTGAGCAACCAGCTCCCCGAGCACTGAGCACCCAGCACCCCGAGTGCTGAGCACTGAGCACCCTGAGTACTGAGCACCCAGCACTCCAAGTACTGAGCACTGAGCACCCTGAGAACTGAGCACCCAGCACCCTGAGCACTGAGCACTGAGAACCCTGAGTACTGAGCACCGAGCACCCTGAGTACTGAGCACCCAGCACCCTGAGCACTGAGCACGGAGCACCCCGAGAACTGAGCATCCAGCACCCTGAGCACTGAGCACCCAGCACCTTGAGTACTGAGCACCGAGCACCCCGAGCACTGAGCACCCAGCACCCTGAATACTGAGAACCCAGCACCATGAGCACTGAGCACACAGCACCCTGAGCACTGAGCACCCAGCACCCCGAGCACTGAGCACCCAGCACCCTGAGTACTGAGCACCCAACACCCAGAGTACTGAGCACCCAGCACCCTGAGCACTGAGCACCCAGGACCCTGAGTACTGAGCACCCAGCACCCTGAGTACTGAGCACCCAGCACCCTGAGCACTGAGCACTGAGCACCCAACACCGTGAGCACTGAGCACCCAGCACCCCGAGCACTGAGCACCCAGCACTCCGAGCACTGAGCACCCAGCACCCTGAGCACTGAGCACCCAGCACGCTGAGCACTGAGCACCCAGCCCCCTGAGTACTGAGCACCCAGCACCATGAGTACTGAGCACCCAGCACCCTGAGTACTGAGCACACAGCACCCTGAGTACTGAGCACCGAGCTCCCCGAGCACTGAGCACCCAGCACCCCGAGCAACGAGCACCCTGAGTACTAAGCACCGAGCACCCTGAGCACTGAGCACCCAGCACCCTGAGCACTGAGGACCCAGCACCCTGAGCACCGAGCAAACAGCACCATGAGTACTGAGCACAAAGCACCCTGAGCACTGAGCACCCAGCACCCTGAGTACTGAGCACAGAGCACCCCGAGTACTGAGCACCCAGCACCCCGAGCACTGAGCATCCAGCACCCCGAGCACTGAGCACCCAGCACACTGAGCACTGAGCACCCTGAGTACTGAGCACCCAGCACCCTGAGCACTGAGCACCCAGCACCCTGAGTACTGAGCACTGAGCACCCAGCACCCCGAGCACTGAGCACCCAGCACCCTGAGTACTGAACACTGAGAGACAAGCACCCCGAGCACTGAGCACCCAGCACCCTGAGCACTGAGCACCCAGCACCCGAGTACTGATCACCCAGCACCCTGAGAACTGAGCACTCAGCACCCTGAGTACTGAGCACCCAGCACCCTGAGTACTGAGCACCCAGCACCCTGAGCACTGAGCACCCAGTACCCTGAGCACTGAGCACCCAGCACCCCGAGCACTGCGCACCCAGCACCCTGAGTACTGAGCACCCAGCACCCTGAGCACTGAGCACCCAGCACCCTGAGCACTGAGCACCCAGCACCCTGAGTACTGAGCACCCAGCACCCTGAGTAGTGAGCACCCAACGTACTGAGCACCGAGCACCCCGAGCACTGAGTACCCAGCACCCTGAGTACTGAGCACCGAGCACCCCGAGCACTGAGCACCCAGCACCCTGAGTACTGAGCTCTGAGCACCCCGAGCACTGAGCACCCAGCGCCCCGAGCACTGAGCACCCAGCGCCCCGAGCACTGAGCACCCAGAACCCCGAGCACTGAGCACCCAGTGCCCCGAGCACTGAGCACCCAGCAACCCCGAGCACTGTGCACCCAGCAACCCCGAGCACTGAGCACCCAGCACCCCGAGCACTGAGCACCCAGCACCCTGAGTACTGAGAACCCAGCACCCTGAGTACTGAGCACCCAGCACCCTGAGCATTGAGCACCCAGCACACTGAGTACTGAGCACCCAACACCCCAAGCACTGAGCACCCTGAGTATTGAGCACCCAGCACCCCAAGCACTGAGCACACTGAGTACTGAGCACCCAGCATCCTGAGTAATGAGCAACCAGCACCCCGAGCACTGAGCACCCAGCAACCTGAGTACTGAGCACCGAGCACCCTGAGCACTGAGCACCCAGCACCCTGAGAACTGAGCACCGAGCACCCCGAGTACTGAGCACCCAGCACCCCGAGCACTGAGCACCCAGCACCCCGAGCACTGAGCACCCAGCACACCTAGCAACGACCACTCGGGGTACTAAGCACCGAGCACCCTGAGCACTGAGCACCCAGCACCCTGAGCACTGAGCTCCCAGCACCCTGAGTACTGAGCACCCAGCACCCTGAGCACTGAGCACCCAGCACCCCGTGCACTGAGCACCCAGCACCACGAGCAACGAGCAATGAGCACCCTGAGCACTGAACACCCAGCACCCTGAGGACTGATCACCCAGCACCCCGAGCACTGAGCACCCAGCACCCTGAGCACTGAGCACCCTGAGTACTGAGCACTGAGCACCCTGAGTACTGAGCACTGAGCACCCTGCGTACTGAGCACCCAGCACACTGAGTACTGAGCACCCAGCACCCTGAGCACTGAGCACCGAGCTCCCTGAGCACTGAGCACCCAGCACCCTGAGCACTGAGCACCCAGCACCCCGAGCAGTGAGCACCCAGCACCCTGAGCCCTGAGCACCCTGAGTACTGAGCACTGAGCACCCTGAGTACTGAGCACCCAGCACCCTGAGTACTGAGCACCCAGCACCCTGAGTACTGAGCACCCAGCACCCTGAGTACTGAGCACCCAGCACCCTGAGCAATGAGCACCCTGAGTACTGAGCACCCAGCACCCTGAGCACTGAGCACCGAACATCCCGAGTTCTGAGCACCCAGCACCCAGAGTAATGAGCACCCAGCAACCTGAGTACTGAGCACACAGCACCCTGAGCAATGAGCACCCCGAGCACTGAGCACCCAGCACCCTGAGCACTGAGGACAAAGCACCCTGAGTACTGAGCACCCAGCACCCTGAGTACTGAGCATCCAGCACCCCGAGCACTGAGCACCCAGCACCCTGAGTACTGAGCACTGAGAACCCAGCACCCTGAGCACTGAGCACCCAGCACCCTGAATACTGAGCACCCAGCACCCTGAGCACTGAGTACCCAGCACCCTGAGCACTGAGCACCCAGCACCCTGAGTACTGAGCACCCAGCACCAAGAGTTCTGAGCACCGAGCATCCTGAGCACTGAGCACCGAGCACCCCGAGCACTGAGCACCCAGCACACTGAGTAATGAGCACCCAGCACCCCGAGTACTGAGAACCCAGAACCGTGAGTACTGAGCACCCAGCACCCTGAGTACTGAGCACCCAGCACCCTGAGTACTGAGCACTGATCACCCTGAGCACTGAGCACCCAGCACCCTGAGTACTGAGCACCCAGCACCCTGAGTACTGAGCACCCAGCACCCTGGGCACTGAGCACCCAGCACCCTGAGTGCTGAGCACCGAGCACCCTGAGTACTGAGCACCCAGCACCCTGAGCAATGAGCACCCAGCACCCTGAGTACTGAGCACTGATCACCCTGAGCACTGAGCACCCAGCACCCTGAGTACTGAGCACCCAGCACCCTGAGTACTGAGCACCCAGCACCCTGGGCACTGAGCACCCAGCACGCTGAGTGCTGAGCACCCAGCACCCCGAGCACTGAGCATCCAGCACCCTGAGTACTGAGCACCATGAGTACTGAGCACTGAGCACCCAGCAGCCTGAGTACTGAGCACCCTGAGGACTGAGCACCCATCACCCTGAGCACTGAGAACCCAGCAACCTGAGTACTGAGCACTGATCACCCTGAGCACTGAGCACCCAGCACCCTGAGTACTGAGCACACAGCACCCTGAGTACTGAGCACCCAGCACGCTGGGCACTGAGCACCCAGCACCCTGAGTGCTGAGCACCGAGCACCCTGAGTACTGAGCACCATGAGGACTGAGCACCCAGCACACTGAGCACTGGGCACTGATCACCCTGAGCACTGAGCACCCAGCACCCTGAGTACTGAGCACCCAGCACCCCGAGCACTGAGCACCCAGCACCCCGAGCACTGAGCACTGAGCACCCTAAGTACTGAGCACCCTGAGTACTAAGCACCCAGCACCCTGAGTACTGAGCACCCAGCACCCTGAGCACTGAGCACCCAGCACCCTGAGTACTGAGCACCCAGCACCCCGAGTACTGAGCACCCAGCACCCTGAGTACTGACCTGAGTACTGAGCACCCAGCACCCTGAGTACTGAGCACCCAGCACCCTGAGTACTGAGCACTCAGCACCCTGAGTACTGAGCACCGAGCACCCCGAGCACTGAGCACCCAGCACCTTGAGCACTGAGCACCCAGCACCCTGAGTACTGACCTGAGTACTGAGCACCCAGCACCCTGAGTACTGAGCACCCAGCACCCTGAGTACTGAGCACTCAGCACCCTGAGTACTGAGCACCCAGCACCCCGAGCACTGAGCACCCAGCACCCTGAGTACTGAGGACCCAGCACCCTGAGCACTGAGCACCCAGCACCCTGAGTACTGAGCACCCAGCACCCTGAGTACTGAGCACCCAGCACCCTGAGTACTGAGCACCCAGCACCCTGAGTACTGAGCACCCAGCACCCTGAGCACTGAGCACCCAGCACCCTGAGCACTGAGCACCCAGCACCCCGAGCACTGCGCACCCAGCACCCTGAGTACTGAGCACCCAGCACCCTGAGCACTGAGCACCCAGCACCCTGAGCACTGAGCACCCAGCACCCTGAGTACTGAGCACCCAGCACCCTGAGTAGTGAGCACCCAACGTACTGAGCACCGAGCACCCCGAGCACTGAGTACCCAGCACCCTGAGTACTGAGCACCGAGCCCCCCGAGCACTGAGCACCCAGCACCCTGAGTACTGAGCACTGATCACCCTGAGCACTGAGCACCCAGCACCCTGAGTACTGAGCACCCAGCACCCTGAGTACTGAGCACCCAGCACCCTGGGCACTGAGCACCCAGCACCCTGAGTGCTGAGCACCGAGCACCCTGAGTACTGAGCACCATGAGGACTGAGCACCCAGCACCCTGAGCACTGGGCACTGATCACCCTGAGCACTGAGCACCCAGCACCCTGAGTACTGAGCACCCAGCACCCTGAGCACTGAGCACCCATCACCCCGAGCACTGAGCACTGAGCACCCTAAGTACTGAGCACCCTGAGTACTAAGCACCCAGCACCCTGAGTACTGAGCACCCAGCACCCTGAGCACTGAGCACCCAGCACCCTGAGTACTGAGCACCCAGCACCCCGAGTACTGAGCACCCAGCACCCTGAGTTCTGACCTGAGTACTGAGCACCCAGCACCCTGAGTACTGAGCACCCAGCACCCTGAGTACTGAGCACTCAGCACCCTGAGTACTGAGCACCGAGCACCCCGAGCACTGAGCACCCAGCACCTTGAGCACTGAGCACCCTGAGGACTGAGCACCCAGCACGCTGAGCACTGAGCACCGATCACCCTGAGCACTGAGCACCCAGCACCAAAAGCACTGAGCACCCAGCACCCTGAGTACTGAGCACCCAGCACCCCGAGTACTGAGCACCCAGCACCCTGAGTACTGAGCACCCAGCACCCCGAGCACTGAGCACCCAGCACCCTGAGTACTGAACACCCTGAGTACTGAGCACTGAGCACTGAGCACCCTGAGTACTGAGCACACTGAGGACTGAGCACCCAGCACCCTGAGCACTGAGCACCCAGTACCCTGAGTACTGAGCACTGATCACCCTGAGCACTGAGCACCCAGCACCCCGAGCACTGAGCACCCAGCACCCTGAGTACTGAGGACCCAGCACCCTGAGCACTGAGCACCCAGCACCCTGAGTACTGAGCACCCAGCACCCTGAGTACTGAGCACCCAGCACCCTGGGCACTGAGCACCCAGCACCCTGAGTACTGAACACCGAGAACCCTGAGTACTGAGCACCCAGCACCCTGAGTCCTGAGCCCCAGCACCCTGAGCACTGAGCAACCAGCACTCTGAGCACTGAGCACCAAGCACCCTGAGTACTGAGCAACCAGCACCCTGAGTACTGAACACCCAGCCCCCTGAGCACTGAGCACACAGCACCCTGAGCACTGAGCACTGAGCACCCAGCACCCTGAGCACTGAGCACCCAGCACCACGAGCACTGAGCACCCAGCACCCTGAGCACCCAGCACCCTGAGCACTGAGCACCCTGAGCACTGAGCACTGAGCACCCAGCACCCTGAGTACTGAGCACCCAACACTCTGAGCACTGAGCACCCAGCACGCTGAGTACTGAGCACTGAGCACACAGCACCCTGAGTACTGAGCACCCAGAACTCCGAGCACTGAGCAACCAGCTCCCCGAGCACTGAGCACCCAGCACCCCGAGTGCTGAGCACTGAGCACCCTGAGTACTGAGCACCCAGCACTCCAAGTACTGAGCACTGAGCACCCTGAGAACTGAGCACCCAGCACCCTGAGCACTGAGCACTGAGAACCCTGAGTACTGAGCACCGAGCACCCTGAGTACTGAGCACCCAGCACCCTGAGCACTGAGCACGGAGCACCCCGAGAACTGAGCATCCAGCACCCTGAGCACTGAGCACCCAGCACCTTGAGTACTGAGCACCGAGCACCCCGAGCACTGAGCACCCAGCACCCTGAATACTGAGAACCCAGCACCATGAGCACTGAGCACACAGCACCCTGAGCACTGAGCACCCAGCACCCCGAGCACTGAGCACCCAGCACCCTGAGTACTGAGCACCCAACACCCAGAGTACTGAGCACCCAGCACCCTGAGCACTGAGCACCCAGGACCCTGAGTACTGAGCACCCAGCACCCTGAGTACTGAGCACCCAGCACCCTGAGCACTGAGCACTGAGCACCCAACACCGTGAGCACTGAGCACCCAGCACCCCGAGCACTGAGCACCCAGCACTCCGAGCACTGAGCACCCAGCACCCTGAGCACTGAGCACCCAGCACGCTGAGCACTGAGCACCCAGCCCCCTGAGTACTGAGCACCCAGCACCATGAGTACTGAGCACCCAGCACCCTGAGTACTGAGCACACAGCACCCTGAGTACTGAGCACCGAGCTCCCCGAGCACTGAGCACCCAGCACCCCGAGCAACGAGCACCCTGAGTACTAAGCACCGAGCACCCTGAGCACTGAGCACCCAGCACCCTGAGCACTGAGCACCCAGCACCCTGAGTACTGAGCACAGAGCACCCCGAGTACTGAGCACCCAGCACCCCGAGCACTGAGCATCCAGCACCCCGAGCACTGAGCACCCAGCACACGGAGCACTGAGCACCCTGAGTACTGAGCACCCAGCACCCTGAGCACTGAGCACCCAGCACCCTGAGTACTGAGCACTGAGCACCCAGCACCCCGAGCACTGAGCACCCAGCACCCTGAGTACTGAACACTGAGAGACAAGCACCCCGAGCACTGAGCACCCAGCACCCTGAGCACTGAGCACCCAGCACCCGAGTACTGATCACCCAGCACCCTGAGAACTGAGCACTCAGCACCCTGAGTACTGAGCACCCAGCACCCTGAGTACTGAGCACCCAGCACCCTGAGCAGTGAGCACCCAGTACCCTGAGCACTGAGCACCCAGCACCCCGAGCACTGCGCACCCAGCACCCTGAGTACTGAGCACCCAGCACCCTGAGCACTGAGCACCCAGCACCCTGAGCACTGAGCACCCAGCACCCTGAGTACTGAGCACCCAGCACCCTGAGTAGTGAGCACCCAACGTACTGAGCACCGAGCACCCCGAGCACTGAGTACCCAGCACCCTGAGTACTGAGCACCGAGCACCCCGAGCACTGAGCACCCAGCACCCTGAGTACTGAGCTCTGAGCACCCCGAGCACTGAGCACCCAGCGCCCCGAGCACTGAGCACCCAGCGCCCCGAGCACTGAGCACCCAGAACCCCGAGCACTGAGCACCCAGTGCCCCGAGCACTGAGCACCCAGCAACCCCGAGCACTGTGCACCCAGCAACCCCGAGCACTGAGCACCCAGCACCCCGAGCACTGAGCACCCAGCACCCTGAGTACTGAGAACCCAGCACCCTGAGTACTGAGCACCCAGCACCCTGAGCATTGAGCACCCAGCACACTGAGTACTGAGCACCCAACACCCCAAGCACTGAGCACCCTGAGTATTGAGCACCCAGCACCCCAAGCACTGAGCACACTGAGTACTGAGCACCCAGCATCCTGAGTAATGAGCAACCAGCACCCCGAGCACTGAGCACCCAGCAACCTGAGTACTGAGCACCGAGCACCCTGAGCACTGAGCACCCAGCACCCTGAGAACTGAGCACCGAGCACCCCGAGTACTGAGCACCCAGCACCCCGAGCACTGAGCACCCAGCACCCCGAGCACTGAGCACCCAGCACACCTAGCAACGACCACTCGGGGTACTAAGCACCGAGCACCCTGAGCACTGAGCACCCAGCACCCTGAGCACTGAGCTCCCAGCACCCTGAGTACTGAGCACCCAGCACCCTGAGCACTGAGCACCCAGCACCCCGTGCACTGAGCACCCAGCACCACGAGCAACGAGCAATGAGCACCCTGAGCACTGAACACCCAGCACCCTGAGGACTGATCACCCAGCACCCCGAGCACTGAGCACCCAGCACCCTGAGCACTGAGCACCCTGAGTACTGAGCACTGAGCACCCTGAGTACTGAGCACTGAGCACCCTGCGTACTGAGCACCCAGCACACTGAGTACTGAGCACCCAGCACCCTGAGCACTGAGCACCGAGCTCCCTGAGCACTGAGCACCCAGCACCTTGAGCACTGAGCACCCAGCACCCCGAGCAGTGAGCACCCAGCACCCTGAGCCCTGAGCACCCTGAGTACTGAGCACTGAGCACCCTGAGTACTGAGCACCCAGCACCCTGAGTACTGAGCACCCAGCACCCTGAGTACTGAGCACCCAGCACCCTGAGTACTGAGCACCCAGCACCCTGAGCAATGAGCACCCTGAGTACTGAGCACCCAGCACCCTGAGCACTGAGCACCGAATATCCCGAGTTCTGAGCACCCAGCACCCAGAGTAATGAGCACCCAGCAACCTGAGTACTGAGCACACAGCACCCTGAGCAATGAGCACCCCGAGCACTGAGCACCCAGCACCCTGAGCACTGAGGACAAAGCACCCTGAGTACTGAGCACCCAGCACCCTGAGTACTGAGCATCCAGCACCCCGAGCACTGAGCACCCAGCACCCTGAGTACTGAGCACTGAGTACCCAGCACCCTGTGTACTTAGCACGGAGTACCCAGCACCCCGAGCACTGAGCACCCAGCACCCTGAGCACTGAGCACCCTGAGTACTGAGCACCCAGCACCCTGAGCACTGAGCACCCAGCTCCCTGAGCACTGAGTACCCAGCACCCTGAGCACTGACTGCCCAGAACCCTGAGCACTGAGCACCCAGCACCCTGAGCACTGAGCACCCAGCACCCCGAGCACTGAGCACCCTGAGTACTGAGCACTGAGCACCCTGAGTACTGAGCACTGAGCACCCTGAGTACTGAGCACCCAGCAACCTGAGTACTGAGCATCCAGCACCCCGAGCACTGAGCACCCAGCACCCTGAGTACTGAGCACTGAGTACCCAGCACCCTGTGTACTGAGCACGGAGTACCCAGCACCCCGAGCCCTGAGCACCCAGCACCCTGAGCATTGAGCACCCAGCACCCCGAGCACTGAGCACCCAGCACCCTGAGCACGGAGCACCCTGAGTACTGAGCACTGAGCACCCTGAGTACTGAGCACCCAGCACCCTGAGCACTGAGCACCCAGCACCCTGAGTACTGAGCACCCAGCACCCTGAGCACTGAGCACCCAGCACCCTGAGTACTGAGCACTGAGCACCCCGCACCCCGAGCAAGGGTGCTCAGTGCTCAGTACTCAGCGTGCTGGGTGCTCAGTGCTCAGGGTGCTCGGTGATCAGTACTCAGGGTGCTCAGTGCTCAGTACTCAGCGTGCTGGGTGCTCAGTGCTCAGGGTGCTGGGTGCTGGGTGCTCAGTACTCAGGGTGCTGGGTGCTCAGTATTCAGGGTGCTCAGTGCTCGGGGTGCTGGGTGCTCAGTACTCCGGGTGCTGGGTGCTCAGTACTCAGGGTGCTGGGTGGTCATTCTCGGGGTGCTGGGTGCTCAGTGCTCGGGGTGCTGGGTGCTCAGTACTCGGGGTGCTGGGTGCTCAGTGCTCAGCGTGCTGGGTGCTCAGTACTCAGGGTGCTCGGTTCTCAGTACTCAGGGTGCTTTGTGCTCATTCTCGGGGTGCTGGGTGCTCAGTGCTCGGGGTGCTGGGTGCTCAGTGCTCGGGGTGCTGGGTGCTCAGTGCTCAGCGTGCTGGGTGCTCAGTACTCCGGGTGCTCGGTTCTCAGTACTCAGGGTGCTGGGTGCTCATTCTCGGGGTGCTGGGTGCTCAGTGCTCAGGGTCCTCGGTGCTCAGTACTCAGGGTGCTCAGTAATCAGCGTGCTTTGTGCTCAGTGCTCAGGGTGCTGGGTGCTCAGTACTCACGGTGCTGGGTGCTCAGTACTCGGGGTGCTGGGTGCTCATTACTCAGGGTGCTGGGTGCTCAGTGCTAGGGGTGCTCGCTGCTCAGTACTCTTGGTGCTGGGTGCTCAGTACTCAGGGTGCTGGGTGCTCAGTGCTCGGGGTGCTCGGTGCTCAGTACTCGGGGTGCTCGGTGCTCAGTACTCAGGGTGCTGGGTGCTCAGTGCTCAGGGTCCTCGGTGCTCAGTACTCAGGGTGCTCAGTGATCAGTACTCAGCGTGCTGGGTGCTCCGTGCTCAGGGTGCTCGGTGCTCAGTACTCAGGGTGCTCAGTGCTCAGTACTCAGCGTGCTGTGTGCTCAGTGCACAGGGTGCTGGGTGCTCAGTACTCAGGGTGCTGGGTGCTTAGTACTCAGGGTGCTCGGTCCTCAGTGCTCAGGGTGCTGGGTGCTCAGTAATCAGGGTGCTGGGTGCTCAGTGCTCAGGGTGCTCAGTGCTCAGTACTCAGGGTGCTCGGTGCTCAGTGCTCTGGGTGCTGGGTGCTCAGTGCTCGGGGTGCTGGGTGCTCAGTGCTCAGGGTGCTGGGTGCTCAGTACTCAGGGTGCTCAGATCTCAGGGTGCTGGGTGCTCAGTACTCAATGTGCTGGGTGCTCAGTGCTCAGGGTGCTGGATGCTCAGTACTCAGTGTGCTGGGTCCTCAGTGCTCAGGGTGCTGGGTGCTCAGTGCTCGGGGTGCTCAGTACTCAGGGTGCTGTGTGTTCAGTGCTCAGGTTACTGGGTGCTCAGTACTCAGGGTGCTCGGTGCTTAGTACTCAGGGTGCTGGGTGCTCGGTAATCCGGGTGCTGGGTGCTCAGTGCACGGGGTGCTCGGTGCTCAGTGCTCAGGGTGCTGGGTGCTCAGTACTCAGGGTGCTCATTGCTCAGCGTGCTGGGTGCTCAGTACTCAGGGTGCTGGGTGCTCAGTACTCAGGGTGCTCAGTGCTCAGTACTCAGGGTGCTCAGTGCTCAGGGTGCTGGGTGCTCAGTGCTCAGGGTGCTCGGTGCTCAGTGCTCAGGTTGCTGGGTGCTCAGTACTCAGGGTGCTGGGTGCTCAGTACTCAGGGTGCTGGGTGCTCAGTAATCAGAGTGCTGGGTGATTAGTACTCAGGGTGCTGGGTGCTCAGTGCTCGGGGTGCTGGGTGTTCAGTGCTCGGGGTGCTCGGTGCTCTGTGCTCGGGGTGCTGGGTGCTCAGTACTCAGGGTGCTGGGTGCTCAGTACTCGGTGTGCTGGGTGCTCAGTACTCAGGGTGCTCGGTGCTCAGTGCTCGGGGTGCTGGGTGCTCAGTACTCAGCGTGCTCGGTGCTCAGTTGTCAGGGTGCTCAGTGCTCAGTACGCAGGGTGCTCAGTGCTCAGTGCTCGGGGTGCTGGGTGCTCAGTGCTCGGGGTGCTGGGTATTCAGTGATCGGGGTGCTGGGTGCTCAGTGCTCAGGGTGCTGGGTGCTCAGTGCTCAGAGTGCTGGGTGCTCAGTACTCAGGGTGCTCGGTGCTCAGTACTCAGGGTGCTCAGTGCTCAGTACTCAGCGTGCTGGGTGCTCAGTGCTCAGGGTGCTCGGTGCTCAGTACTCAGGGTGCTCAGTGCTCAGTACTCAGCGTGCTGGGTGCTCTGTGCTCAGGGTGCTGGGTGCTCAGTGCTCAGGGTGCTGGGTGCTCAGTACTCAGGGTGCTGGGTGCTCAGTGCTCAGGGTGCTGGGTGCTCAGTGCTCAGGGTGCTCGGTGCTTAGTACTCATGGTGCTCGGTGCTCGGGGTGCTGGGTGCTCAGTGCTCGGTGTGCTGGGTGCTCAGTGCTCGGGGTGCTGGGTGCTGAGTGCTCGGTGTGCTGGGTGCTCAGTGCTCGGGCTGCTGTGTGCTCAGTGCTCGGGGTGCTGGGTGCTCAGTACTCGGGGTGCTCGGTGCTCTGTACTCAGGGTGCTGGGTGCTCAGTGCTCAGGTTGCTGGGTGCTCAGTACTCAGGGTGCTGGGTGCTCGGTGCTCAGAACGCTGGGTGCTCAGTACTCAGGGTGCTGGGTGCTCAGTACTCAGGGTGCTGGGTGCTCAGTGCTCGGGGTGCTGGGTGCTCATTAATCAGGGTGCTGGGTGTTCAGTACTCAGGGTGCTCAGTACTCAGGGTGCTGGGTGCTCAGGGATCGGGGTGCTGGGAGCTCAGTACTCAGGGTGCTGGGTGCTCAGTGCTCGGGGTGCTGGGTGCTGAGTGCTCAGGGTGCTGGGTGCTCAGTACTTGGGGTGCTCGGTGCTCAGTACTCAGGGTGCTGTGTGCTCAGTACTCAGGGTGCTGGGTGCTCAGTGCTCGGTGTGCTCGGTGCTCAGTACTCAGGGTGCTCGGTGCTCAGTGCTCAGGGTGCTCGGTGCTCAGTACTCAGGGTGCTGGGTGCTCAGTGCTCAGGGTGCTGGGTGCTCAGTGCTCAGGGAGCTCGGTGCTGAGTACTCAGGGTGGTGGGTGCTCAGTACTCAGTGCTCAGGGTCCTGGGTGCTCAGCGCTCTGGGTGCTTAGTGCACATTACTCAGGGTGCTGGGTGCTCAGTATTCAGGGTGCTCAGTGCTCGGGGTGCTGGGTGCTCAGTACTGCGGGTGCTGGGTGCTCAGTACTCAGGGTGCTGGGTGCTCATTCTCGGGGTCCTGGGTGCTCAGTGTTCGGGGTGCTGGGTGCTCAGTACTCGGGGTGCTGGGTGCTCAGTGCTCAGCGTGCTGGGTGCTCAGTACTCAGGGTGCTCGGTTCTCAGTACTCAGGGTGCTGGGTGCTCATTCTCGGGGTGCTGGGTGCTCAGTGCTCGGGGTGCTGGGTGCTCAGTGCTCAGGGTCCTCGGTGCTCAGTACTCAGGGTGCTCAGTACTCAGCGTGCTTTGTGCTCAGTGCTCAGGGTGCTGGGTGCTCAGTACACAGGGTGCTGTGTGCTCAGTACTCACGTTCTGGGTGCTCAGTACTCGGGGTGCTAGGTGCTCATTACTCAGGGTGCTGGGTGCTCAGTGCTCGGGGTGCTTGCTGCTCAGTACTCTTGGTGCTGCATACTCAGTACTCAGGGTGCTGGGTGCTCAGTGCTCGGGGTGCTCGGTGCTCAGTGCTCAGGATGCTCGGTGCTCATTACTTTTGGTGCTGGGTGCTCAGTACTCAGGGTGCTGGGTGCTCAGTGCTCGGGATGCTCTGTGATCAGTACTCAGGGTGCTGGGTGCTCAGTGCTCAGGGTGCTGGGTGCTCAGTACTCAGGGTGCTCAGTACTCAGTACTCAGGGTGCTGGGTTCTCAGTGCTTGGGGTGCTGGGTGCTCAGTGCTCAGGGTGCTGGGTGCTCAGTGCTCGGGGTGCTGGGTGCTCAGTACTCGGGGTGCTCGGTGCTCAGTACTCAGGGTGCTGGGTGCTCAGTACTCAGGGTGCTCAGTGCTCAGGGTGCTGGGTGCTCAGTGCTCGGGGTGCTGGGTACTCAGTGCTCAGTACACAGGGTGCTGATTGCTCAGTGCTCGGGGTGCTGCGTGCTCAGTGCTCAGTACTCAGGGTGCTGGGTGCTCAGTGCTCGGTGTGCTCTATGCTCAGTACTCAGGGTGCTGGGTGCTCAGTGCTCAGGGTGCTGGGTGCTCAGTACTCAGGGTGCTGGGTGCTCAGTGCTAAGGGTGCTGGGTGCTCAGTACTCAGGTTGCTGGGTCCTCAGTGCTCAGGGTGCTGGGTGCTCTGTGCTCGGGGTGCTCAGTACTCAGGGTGCTGTGTGTTCAGTGCTCAGGTTACTGGGTGCTCATTACTCAGGGTGCTCGGTGCTTAGTACTCAGGGTGCTGGGTGCTCAGTACTCCGGGTGCTGGGTGCTCAGTGCTCGGGGTGCTCGGTGCTCAGTGCTCAGGGTGCTGGGTGCTCAGTACACAGGGTGCTCATTGATCAGGGTGCTGGGTGTTCATTAATCAGGGTGCTGGGTGCTCAGTACTCAGGGTGCTCAGTGCTCAGTACTCAGGGTGCTCAGTACTCAGGGTGCTCAGTGCTCAGGGTGCTGGGTGCTCAGTGCTCAGGGTGCTGGGTGCTCAGTGCTCAGGGTGCTGTGTGCTCAGTACTCAGGGTGATCAGTACTCAGGGTGCTGGGTGCTCAGTGCTCAGGGTGCTGGGTGCTTAGTGCTAAGGGTGCTGGGTGCTCAGTGCTCAGGGTGCTCGGTGCTCAGTGCTCAGGTTGATGGGTGCTGAGTACTCAGGGTGCTGGGTGCTCAGTACTCAGGGTGCTCAGTGCTCAGTACTCAGGGTGCTCAGTGCTCAGTACTCAGGGTGCTCAGTGCTCAGGGTGCTGGGTGCTCAGTGCTCGGGGTGCTGGGTACTCAGTCCACAGGGTGCAGGGTGCTCAGTGCTCAGGGTGCTCGGTGCTCAGTGCTCAGGGTGCTGGGTGTTCAGTGCTCGGGGTGCTGGGTGCTCATTAATCAGGGTGCTGGGTGCTCAGTACGCTGGGTGCTCAGTACTCAGGGTGCTGGGTGCTCAGTACTCAGGGTGCTCGGTGCTCAGTACTCAGGGTGCTGGGTGCTCAGTGCTCAGGTTGCTGGGTGCTCAGTACTCAGGGTGCTGGGTGCTCGGTGCTCAGAACGCTGGGTGCTCAGTACTCAGGGTGCTGGGTGCTCAGTACTCAGGGTGCTGGGTGCTCAGTGCTCGGGGTGCTGGGTGCTCATTAATCAGGGTGCTGGGTGTTCAGTACTCAGGGTGCTCAGTACTCAGGGTGCTGGGTGCTCAGGGATCGGGGTGCTGGGAGCTCAGTACTCAGGGTGCTGGGTGCTCAGTGCTCGGGGTGCTGGGTGCTGAGTGCTCAGGGTGCTGGGTGCTCAGTACTTGGGGTGCTCGGTGCTCAGTACTCAGGGTGCTGTGTGCTCAGTACTCAGGGTGCTGGGTGCTCAGTGCTCGGTGTGCTCGGTGCTCAGTACTCAGGGTGCTCGGTGCTCAGTGCTCAGGGTGCTCGGTGCTCAGTACTCAGGGTGCTGGGTGCTCAGTGCTCAGGGTGCTGGGTGCTCAGTGCTCAGGGAGCTCGGTGCTGAGTACTCAGGGTGGTGGGTGCTCAGTACTCAGTGCTCAGGGTCCTGGGTGCTCAGCGCTCTGGGTGCTTAGTGCAC
Source organism: Microtus oregoni (assembly GCF_018167655.1). Lineage (NCBI taxonomy): Eukaryota > Metazoa > Chordata > Mammalia > Rodentia > Cricetidae > Microtus > Microtus oregoni. Next base: position 36,974 of record NW_024543709.1, read on the forward strand.
ATTACTCAGGGTGCTGGGTGCTCAGTATTCAGGGTGCTCAGTGCTCGGGGTGCTGGGTGCTCAGTACTGCGGGTGCTGGGTGCTCAGTACTCAGGGTGCTGGGTGCTCATTCTCGGGGTCCTGGGTGCTCAGTGTTCGGGGTGCTGGGTGCTCAGTACTCGGGGTGCTGGGTGCTCAGTGCTCAGCGTGCTGGGTGCTCAGTACTCAGGGTGCTCGGTTCTCAGTACTCAGGGTGCTGGGTGCTCATTCTCGGGGTGCTGGGTGCTCAGTGCTCGGGGTGCTGGGTGCTCAGTGCTCAGGGTCCTCGGTGCTCAGTACTCAGGGTGCTCAGTACTCAGCGTGCTTTGTGCTCAGTGCTCAGGGTGCTGGGTGCTCAGTACACAGGGTGCTGTGTGCTCAGTACTCACGTTCTGGGTGCTCAGTACTCGGGGTGCTAGGTGCTCATTACTCAGGGTGCTGGGTGCTCAGTGCTCGGGGTGCTTGCTGCTCAGTACTCTTGGTGCTGCATACTCAGTACTCAGGGTGCTGGGTGCTCAGTGCTCGGGGGTGCTCGGTGCTCAGTGCTCAGGATGCTCGGTGCTCATTACTTTTGGTGCTGGGTGCTCAGTACTCAGGGTGCTGGGTGCTCAGTGCTCGGGATGCTCTGTGATCAGTACTCAGGGTGCTGGGTGCTCAGTGCTCAGGGTGCTGGGTGCTCAGTACTCAGGGTGCTCAGTACTCAGTACTCAGGGTGCTGGGTTCTCAGTGCTTGGGGTGCTGGGTGCTCAGTGCTCAGGGTGCTGGGTGCTCAGTGCTCGGGGTGCTGGGTGCTCAGTACTCGGGGTGCTCGGTGCTCAGTACTCAGGGTGCTGGGTGCTCAGTACTCAGGGTGCTCAGTGCTCAGGGTGCTGGGTGCTCAGTGCTCGGGGTGCTGGGTACTCAGTGCTCAGTACACAGGGTGCTGATTGCTCAGTTCTCGGGGTGCTGCGTGCTCAGTGCTCAGTACTCAGGGTGCTGGGTGCTCAGTGCTCGGTGTGCTCTATGCTCAGTACTCAGGGTGCTGGGTGCTCAGTGCTCAGGGTGCTGGGTGCTCAGTACTCAGGGTGCTGGGTGCTCAGTGCTAAGGGTGCTGGGTGCTCAGTACTCAGGTTGCTGGGTCCTCAGTGCTCAGGGTGCTGGGTGCTCTGTGCTCGGGGTGCTCAGTACTCAGGGTGCTGTGTGTTCAGTGCTCAGGTTACTGGGTGCTCATTACTCAGGGTGCTCGGTGCTTAGTACTCAGGGTGCTGGGTGCTCAGTACTCCGGGTGCTGGGTGCTCAGTGCTCGGGGTGCTCGGTGCTCAGTGCTCAGGGTGCTGGGTGCTCAGTACACAGGGTGCTCATTGATCAGGGTGCTGGGTGTTCATTAATCAGGGTGCTGGGTGCTCAGTACTCAGGGTGCTCAGTGCTCAGTACTCAGGGTGCTCAGTACTCAGGGTGCTCAGTGCTCAGGGTGCTGGGTGCTCAGTGCTCAGGGTGCTGGGTGCTCAGTGCTCAGGGTGCTGTGTGCTCAGTACTCAGGGTGATCAGTACTCAGGGTGCTGGGTGCTCAGTGCTCAGGGTGCTGGGTGCTTAGTGCTAAGGGTGCTGGGTGCTCAGTGCTCAGGGTGCTCGGTGCTCAGTGCTCAGGTTGATGGGTGCTGAGTACTCAGGGTGCTGGGTGCTCAGTACTCAGGGTGCTCAGTGCTCAGTACTCAGGGTGCTCAGTGCTCAGTACTCAGGGTGCTCAGTGCTCAGGGTGCTGGGTGCTCAGTGCTCGGGGTGCTGGGTACTCAGTCCACAGGGTGCAGGGTGCTCAGTGCTCAGGGTGCTCGGTGCTCAGTGCTCAGGGTGCTGGGTGTTCAGTGCTCGGGGTGCTGGGTGCTCATTAATCAGGGTGCTGGGTGCTCAGTAACGCTGGGTGCTCAGTACTCAGGGTGCTGGGTGCTCAGTACTCAGGGTGCTCGGTGCTCAGTACTCAGGGTGCTGGGTGCTCAGTGCTCGGGGTGCTGGGTGCTCATTAATCAGGGTGCTGGGTGCTCAGTACTCAGGGTGCTCAGTGCTTGGGGTGCAGGGTGCTCAGTACTCAGGGTGCTGGTTCCTCAGTGCTCAGGGTGCTGGGTGCTGAGGACTCAGGGTGCTGGGTGCTCAGTGCTCGGGGTGCTGGGTGCTCAGTGCTCGGGGTGCTGGGTGCTCAGTGCTCAGGGTTCTGGGTGCTCAGTGCTCAGGGTGCTGGGTGCTCAGTGCTCGGGGTGCTGGGTGCTCGGTGCTCAGGTTTCTGGGTGCTCAGGACTCGGGGTGCTGGGTGCTCAGTACTCAGGGTGCTGGGTGCTCATTGCTCGGGGTGCTGGGTGCTCAGTGCTACGGGTGCTGGGTGCTCAGTGCTCAGTGTGCTGGGTGCTCAGTGCTCTGGGCGCTGGGGTGCTCAGTGCTCGGGGTGCTCGGTGCTCAGTACTCCGGGTGCTGGGTGCTCAGTGCTCAGGGTGCTCGTTGCTCAGTACTCAGGGTGCTGGGTGCTCAGTGCTCGGTGTGCTCGGTGCTCAGTACGTTGGCTGCTCAGTAGTCAGGGTGCTGGGTGCTCAGTGCTCAGGGTGATCGGTGCTCAGTACTCAGGGTGCTCAGTACTCAGGGTGCTGGGTGCTCAGGGCTCGGGGTGCTGGGAGCTCAGTACTCAGGGTGCTGGGTGCTCAGTGCTCAGGGTGCTGGGTGCTGAGTGCTCAGGGTGCTGGGTGCTCTGTACTCGGGGTGCTCGGTGCTCAGTACTCAGGGTGCTGGGTGCTCAGTACTCAGGGTGCTGGGTGCTCAGTAATCAGGGTGCTCAGTGCTCGGGGAGCTCGGTGCTCAGTACTCAGGGTGCTGGGTGCTCAGTACTCAGTGCTCGGGGTCCTGGGTGCTCAGCGCTCTGGGTGCTTAGTGCAGAGTACTCAGGGTGCTGGGTGCTCAGTATTCAGGGTGCTCAGTGCTCGGGGTGCTGGGTGCTCAGTACACAGGGTGCTGCGTGCTCAGTACTCAGGGTGCTGGGTGCTCATTCTCGGGGTGCTGGGTGCTCAGTGCTCGGTTGCTGGGTGCTCAGTACTCGGGGTGCTGGGTGCTCAGTGCTCAGCGTGCTGTGTGCTATGTACTCAGGGTGCTCGGTTCTCAGTACTCAGGGTGCTGGGTGCTCATTCTCGGGTGCTGGGTGCTCAGTGCTCAGGGTGCTGGGTGCTAAGTGCTCAGGGTGCTGGGTCCTCAGTACTCGGGGTGCTCGGTGCTCAGTACTCGGGGTGCTGGGTGCTCAGTACTCAGGGTGCTGGGTGCTCAGTACT